>NW_023615818.1:0-27735 GCF_013339695.2 Rhipicephalus sanguineus | reverse complement strand
TGATAGGAACGAGGACAGGGTTTTTATGTTTTTTCGTAGTTTTGAGGGGCTGTTACCACGCTTAGGGAATCGGTGATATTACTGCGCTTTGAAGTTTTATTGTTTAAAGTGTTGACGGCCGCCAGTAGAGAGATATGCGTCTGCTGTGAAGATGCTCGTATTCGGGTGCAGAACGCCGGCATCGGAAAAAGAGGGAACCAACAGCTGCGTAAGAGACAGAAGTATTGGACTTTGAGCATCGGTAAAGAATTCTGGGCAACTGTATTTGTGCTGTAGTTCGAGGAAGTATGTACGAATATGTGCTATAGGCGCGTGTTTTGTAACTTCCACTAAAGATACATCACATTCTATGAGCTGCCACTGCCACGGCGGGAGATGTGCGGCAGGGGCCATCAAACAGCGTTCAAGAAACGGCACACACATTTCCTCAGCTAGGCTCCTCACGAGAAGTGAGTAGGGCTGTCTCACCGAAGGACGATTGTAAAACAGGGCAGAACTGGACAAATCATTAATTGTGGAGTGTGACGGGTGTTCTTTGTCTGCGTTCACTTTGAGGTAACTGTTGTGCCAGAGCACCTGACCGAACGGGGAAGCGAACAAACACCTGCACTTCGTTGAAAGTTCACGGCATCGCGGTCAGCGTTTGCCCTGCGACCAAGAAAAGGGCCAGCTCCTGCCACCTGGAAGAAGGGATCAACCCCTGCATGCTTTGTCTGCAATCCCGGAAAACGGCGTCTTCGCCCAGCCGGCCCCGTCAACTGACGCCAGTCGTTTTTCCAAGCTACCCAGCTACGGAAAGCAGCATTCCTGAGGACTATGGAAAGGCTGCTCAACACCTGGGACCAAAGAGCCTCCCTGTCCACACCTGGGACCAAAGAGCCACCCTGTCAACAATGGACTGGTCCCCTATTTAAGACCGGCCTGGTCCGTTGTTAGGAGACGCCCCAGCCGACTTGGTCGTGCTGGCAGGCTCTGTCCTGCTATAACCTGCTTTTACCTGCTATACCTGCCATAAACGTTGTTAATGTTTCATAAACGTTTTGCCTCCTTGCTCTGCTCCTCAACGATAAGTCCGATCATCGGCTACATCGGCTCGCCAGCCTCCCGGCTTTCATCGTCACGAAAACCCAATTCATAACATAATATAGAAAGGACATGTAAGATCTCTGCAGGTGGAGCGACCACTCGTTCGAGACGACGTAGAGGCTTTCTACGGGGCTGGTGCGAAAAGCACCCGTAGAAAGACGAATGCCCAAGCGGTGGACCGGGTCGAGCATTTTCAAGGCGCTTGGTGTCGCAGATTGATAGATTATCGCCCCATAATGTAGGCGCGTGCGTATTAGGCTTCTATACAGATTCATCAGACATTTTGTATCACTGCCCCATGATGTTCGCGACAAAACCTTGAAGATATTCATAGCTTTCAGACAATTGTATTTGAGATTTTTGATGTGAGGTACAAAGGTAAATTTCATGTCCAAAATTATGCCTAAAATTTGTGTTCGGTTTTTACAGGTAGCCGCTGGCCGTGTAGGTGAATGTCCGGATCGGGATGGAGGCCTCTCCTTCTTCAAAATAAGACGCAGGTGCTTTTTTGCGGGTTAAGGCTGAACCCGTTGTCGTCTGCCCATTTGGTTAACTTTTTCAAACTAAGTTGAACCTGCCGCTCGCACATTGTAAGACTGCAAGATTTAAAACCGATTTGAACGTCATCGACATATATGCAATAAAACATGTTACGCGGGGTGCACAAACGCAAAGAATTCATTTTGATAATAAAAAGTGTACAACTCAGCACGCCACCTTGCGGCACTCCTGTTTCTTGGACAAATGTTCGGGACAAGACATTGCCCACTCGTACACGGAATGTTCTATAGGATAAGTAACTTTCTATTATATCTAACATTCTTCCACGTACACCTAAGTGGGACTGGTCTCTTAATATTCCAAAGCGCCATGTGGTGTCGCAGGCCTTTTCCATATCGAGGAACACCGAAAGGAAGAATTGCTTGTGGATAAAAGCGTCGCGAATTTGTGCCTCGATACGTACAAGGTGGTCAGAGGTATATCTACCTTCTCGAAAACCGCACTGGTATGGGTCAAGTAATTTGTTTGCTTCGAGGAAATGTATAAGTCGGCGGTTTATCATCTTTTCAAAGAGTTTACAGAGGCAGCTTGTTAGTGCGATGGGCCTATAGCTCGCAACGGAGGATGGGTCCTTGTCTTGTTTTAGAATAGGAATAATGATGGCTTCTTTCCAGGCCGAGGGGATTTCGCCGGAAAACCAAACCGCATTATACAGGGAAAGGAGGGCTTTTTGCGTTTCAGATGGCAGGTGTTTCAACATTTCATACACAACACGGTCGGAGCCTGGGGCGGAATTATTGCAGCAATTAAGCGATGCTTGTAGCTCAGCCATGCAGAAAGGTTCATTGTACGCTTCGCGTTTTCTGGACTTGCGATCTAGTTTCTGTCTTTCGATTCTTGTTTTGTATCGCTGGAAAGCTTCAGTATAGTGCGACGAGCTGGACACCTGTTCGACATGTTCGCCGAGGAAGTTTGCCTGGTCTTCAAAGCTGTCGCCTTGTGTGTTAACTAAAGCAAGTGAATGTGCTTGTCGACCTGCTACCCTACCGACCATGTTCCAGACTTGAGCCTCCTGTGTATTGGCCTCGAGGAGTTACGGAGTCGCCCTCTATCGGACGCGCCTCGATTGCGTGCTAGGCAGGATACCGCCGGCGCGCTCCCCATAGGTTTTGCTGTCGGCGCTCTACAAAAACACCTCGCGGAAGCCCTCCAGGGCATTTATGTAAGTACTTTCGAAATGAACTGTGTTCTTTACTGTCACAATAATCATTTTCGACGAACTGAAAGCACAAGATAGTCTAGAGTCGCTGTCTCTTTGCAGAAAACCGAGCACCCGCTTCACGCTGTCACCGCGTTGGAGACCCCTGAACCGGCTTCTTGCGTGAAAGGTAGTCACTCGCTGAGTGCAAACTATGTGAAATATCTCGTTAGAGTAGACTGCCTGTATAACCAAACAGAGCATAACAGAAAGAAGCCTCAGGCCAGCGATCGCACGGGTTCGCGACGACTGACGGTGCCTCTGCATGTATGAGCGTCTGCATGTATGTTCGTACTGATGGTTTCGCTTTTGCTACGAGCGCGTTTTGGCACCGCGCTGCGAACTTTAGGCCGCAAAATATGAGAATTTGTGAGTAAACAAACTACTGTTGCGCGGACGCTATCAGAGCAGTTCAAGAACAATTTCCTTACAACTGCGGCTTCGGTGCGAATGGCAACTTTGTGATCTGCCGTCCCGACGATTCAGTGTTTTTTTTTTTCTTTTTCGGTCTAAATTCGGGTACGTTTCAATGTCATTTGACAAGTTTTCTCGCACTGCGTATTGATCGGTCTTCTCAGCGGGCAAATGCCGCTGCTTCTGTTTCTTTATTCAGCGCATTCGTTTAGCTTGGTGCTCACACAAAACGTGAGCAAATGCGACGCCTTTTTTTAATGCTCCTTAATTATCGTTCCGTTTGCATTCCAGTGAACTTGCCGCTCTCTGTCATCAACAAATTCATAGACCAAAGCTTCACCAGTTCGAGATTGCTGGTGGAAGGAGAACCAGTCTACGAGACCGAGCATGTAGTAGCATGCGACGCCTAGGAAAAGAAAGGAAATACAGTAACGTTTGCCGGACTTGTTCTGCAAACGTCGACTGTGAACTAGGGCCCACATGAACTTGAAATAGCGGGGAATAAAATAGAAGGTATTGCAGCAACCAGCAGCCGCAAAACAGGATAGTAATTATTTGGCGTGTACCCCAGCAATTTTGGCAGCAGTGTCGTGTCTAACGCCAACAGGGTGGCAACTTTCCCACGTAAATAAATGAGGCTCCAAGAAAATACATGGGGTTGGCCGGTAGGCCGATCACGGAGGCAATGCAAAATTTATGTAGCTTATGAAGCAATCCATACCTCATCAAATGGGAAGGTTGCCCGTCGGCGTCCCGCGTCGGCAGCGTCAACACGAGTGATGCAAAAAATAATCGTCACGTGGTGGTTCACCATATGACGTCATCATGACGTCACAGATCGCCAAAATATGTAGCGTCATTATGACGTCACATAATGTGACGTCACATGATGACGTATTCACACGTCATGGTCGCTTTGCATTGCCTCCGTGATCGGTCACGGAGGCCGTGCAAGACCGCGTTAGGTGCAGAACGCTTTTGGAGGGGGGCGCGGGAGAATCAATACATCGACTGACAAGAAGATGGCCTTCGCCTTCTAGTTATCTTTAGCGAATGCATAAGGGACCCTGTGCGTTTTTTAATTCAACGTATCTAAACAATGACTTGCGCATCTGCAGCCGATTTTGTGGACACTGAGCACGGGGCCGACGATCAAGAGGTCGCATTGGATGGTTTGGTTTGGTTGGCTTTAATGGTGCATAAGCAACTTAGGCTATCATGCACCAAACGCATGGTATGGTTCTCTTTAAATGTCGGAATACCTCGCCGAGTCCTTGTCTAGGCAAGGGCCCCGAGGAGACCAACAGGCCAAAAAGACCTCGATCTTCTTCTCAATAGTGAGAAGCTCATCGAGGTGTCCCTGTGTATTTAGACGGCTCAGGCAGTGGATTTATAGTTTGTCTAAAATGCCTACTTCTCTTAGGAAGCCAAAAACATGCGAGTTATCAACGAGGGCGTCTTCACTTAAGATCAATGCAGGATGAAGAGGTACGTGTTCTCTGTAAAATACGGTAAAATGTTTTTTTCTTAGTTCTTCCAGTTTAGTACATGACAGTAAAATGTGATTCACTGAGAGCTCACCTCCGCATCTCTCACACAGAGGTTTGTCGTCTTTTGCCAGTAAGAAATTGTGCGTGAGGTGTGTGTGTCCAATGCGTAGGCGACATAAAATTACTTCTATGAAACGCTCCTGGTGTGAGCATGATTTCCATTCTTCTATGGTGGGTTTTACAAGGTGGAGCTTATTATTTGCTTCTAACTCCCATCTAGACTGCCATTTGTTTCTGAGTTTGTGGCGGACTGATTTTATGACGTCTTTGTAGGGGATGCTAACATTCTTGATTTCTTTATGTCGTGCTTTCGCTGCACATTCATCTGCCTGCTCATTTCCACAGATTCCTACGTGGCTCGGAACCCAGCAAAGCTTTATGTTGCGTCCTTTTCTTATAACTCTTATTATGTTGTGTAGGATCTGGCCTATTATTGGTACACTCGCGTTTCTGGGCTGAAGTGCTGTTAGTACGCTCAACGAGTCTGTGTAAATTACACTGTTCTCGATATTTTCATTTGTTATTTTTTCTAAAGCCACTGAGATTGCGTAGCTCTCTGCGGTAAAGATGGATGCGCAATGGGGTAGCCGAATTGTTTTTTCCCAATGATTGTGTATTACCGCACTTCCAACGTATCGTGTTGATTTGGAACCGTCGGTGTAAAATGCTTGTGTGTTTTGAATATTTTGCCTGAAGTGCTAAGAATTCCTGTAATATATGCTCGCGGGGTGTTTGCTTTTTTTGAAATTGTGTCAGCGTGAAGTCACATACAGAGGGTAGACAGTACCAAGGTGGGAGCGCATTGGGTCTCTCTGCGATCTTCGGCAATGTGTCCTGTATATTTAACTCTCGGCACATCTCTTCAAAACGAAGACTGAGTGGCCTTACTGTTTGGGGTTTGTTGATAAATAGCGTTCTAGATGGGCAGTGATTTACTATAGGGTGACAGAGGTGGTTCGGCATTGAACGAATCTTTAGCACATATGAGTATGTGAGCATGGTTCTTCTGTCTGCCAATGGTGGCTCATTGCTTTCTACGTACAGACTGTTTATGGGTGACGTTCTATATGCACCAGTTGAGAGGCGGAGGCCGAGATTGTGTACCGGATCCAGTCGTTTCAGATATGAGTGTCTCGCTGAACCATATACTATGCTGCCATAATCTAATGAGGATCGTACTACTGAACGGTAAACTTGTAGTAGGCTTGCCCTATCTGAACCCCAGTGTTTGCGTGAAAGGACTTTCAATATGTTCAGAGATTGGGATGTTTTTTTCTTTAGCGCATTTATGTGTGGAAGAAATGTAAGCTTCTTGTCAAAAATTACACCCAGGAACTTGTGTTCATTTTTTACTGGTAATTCAATTTGGTTTAGATGTAAGACAGGATCTGTCTGTATGCCGCGTTTGATAGAGAAAAGAATGGCCACTGTTTTTTGCGCAGAAAAGCGAAAACCGTTTCTGTCTGCCCATGTTGCCAATTTATTAATTGTTAACTGTACCTGTCTTTCGCATGTTGATGTGTTGCAGGATGTGCTAGCTATCTGGAGGTCGTCAACGTATAGTGAATACATGATTGACTTCGGTATTATTTTGCTGATTGAGTTCATTTTCACGACAAATAGCGTTGTGCTTAAAATGCATCCTTGTGGTACTCCATTTTCCTGCGTGAAATTTTTCGATAGCGTCGAGCCTAGGCGTACATGAAATGAACGGTTAGATAGGAAGTCTTTTATGCAGTTCAACATCCTACCACGGATTCCTAGCTCAGCCAGGTCCTGGAGGATTCCGAACCTCCAAGTGGTGTCGTATGCCCTTTCTAGATCGAAAAAGACGGCCAGACAGTTTTGTTTGTGTACAAACGCTTCACGGACAAGTATTTTCGAGGCGTACTAGGTGGTCGGTTGTGCAGCATGCTTTTTTAAAACCGCACTGATGAATGTCGAGAAGTCTGCAGGAATTCTAACACGAATGACAGCCTAATATTAAGAACACTTTCAAAGGACTTCGCTAGACAGCTGGTGAGAGCTATAGGTCTGTAGCTACTAGGATCTGTTGGTGGCTTTCCCGGTTTCAGAAAAGGAACGATAATGGCCTTCTTCCAGGCTTCAGGTAGTTTTCCAGATATCCACACTTGTTAAAGAAAGTCAAAAGTGTTCTTGTGGCAGGTTCGGAGAGATGGGCCTAGCATTTGATAGTGTATGTCATCAGGTCCGGGTGCAGTCTGCTTACCTGCAGCCAATACAGAGTGGATTTCTTCAAAAGTAATTAAGCAGTTGTAGGGTTCGTTTGTATTGCCGCTTGTTGGAAGCCTTTGTTTTTCGGCTGTATGTTTGTGTTTCAGAAATGATTGTGTGTAATGAGATGAGCTGGAAACAGCGCAAAAGAATTCACCTAGTATATTTGCCTGTTCTTCAATACTTGTCTGTACGCCAGGGGTTGTGAGCAAGGGTACAGTGAATGGAGAAAAACTGCCGTCTATCTTTCGGATTCGTTCCCACATTTCTTTTGATGTGCAGGTGCTGTTTATGGAAGATATGTATTTTTGCCACGACGATTTTTCAGCGCTGCGGCGGATGTATCTGGCTTTCGCTCTGGCCTTTTTAAAATTTACAAAGTTTTCCGGTGTTGAGTACCTGCGGAAAGTTCCCCAGGCTCTGTTTTGCTTCTTTTTTGCTTCTCTGCATTCGTATGTGTACCATGTTTTGTGGTTTTGTTTCACCAGTCCAGAGGTCTGCGGGATGGATAGGCGCGCAGCTGTAATGATACAGTTTGTGATACACTCGTTTAGTTCATCTATGTTGAGGTTGTCTGACTCTATATTTTCTAGGCTAGCCTTTTCTTGAAAGAGGGCCCAGTCGGCTAAATGTAGCTTCCAACGTCGTGGTTTTCGTTGGATGACTTCAGGTGAGGTTGTTAGGCTGATTACTATGGGTAGATGATCGCTTCCGTATGGATCACTTAGGACATCCCATTTGAAATTCATAAAAACCGAAGGTGAACAAAAGGATAAGTCTATGCAGCTCATTCTTCTTGAGCTAGGAGAACAGTATGTTGGTTTTCCTGTGTTTAGTAGACAAAGGTTATTGCTTAATATAAAATCCTCAATTATTTGGCCTCTAGTATCAGTTTTTTCACTACCCCAAAAGCTGGAGTGTGCATTAAAATCTCCGACTACCAGGAAGGGCTCTGGCAACTGTTCTATCAGGTGTTCTAAATCGCAGATAGTTATTTTAAGATGCGGCTCCAAGTACACGCTGCACACTGTAATCGTTTTAAATGCATGTATAATGACCGCCACGGCTTCTATTTTTGTTTTAAGTTTATGTTCCCGCGCTGGAACTCCACTCCTTACTACAATAGCAACACCCCCTGAGAGCCTACTTGCCTGCTCTCGGTCGTGCCGGAATACATTGTAGTTTTTCAAGATGTTTCTGTGTTTAGGACCTAAGTTCGTTCTTGTAAACACAAGGCTACTGGTGATAGCGTGGCTAGTATGTCCTTTATGTCGCTTAGGTTATGTAGGAGTCCCCTGCAGTTCCAATGTATAAAAGCCATGTTGTATTATATGGGTAGGGTAAAAACCTAGGTTTTCCTTTCAGGCCCAGTAATCCTGAGCTTGTCTTTTTTCCGATCCAAGGAGTCCCGTCGTCCTTCTGACGTCGACGGCCCAGGACTACCTTGACTCGTGTCCATCGCATCGCCTGACGCGCTGGACGTCCGTACTGAATGTACAGATTTGTTTGCGTTTAGCCTCGCCACGTGGGGAGAGGCCTTGGGGCTCGCTGACCCTGGGGTCCGCACAGCCTGCGTTCTAGACAGTGGTGCAGCGCGAGCTGCGTCCACTTTGGGCGCTGGATGCCCTGCCCCGGCGTCACTAGGTGTGCCCTGGGCAGGCGCTGTAGGCCGCTGTGTTGCCGCGCCCTGTTGCAGCACAACGGAATAGCTTCTGCTTTCAATGAGCTGAAAGACGCTTCCGCGCTTCTCTGAAGCTGATGTTTTCTTTAACTTTGAGTGTGACGATGCTTTTTTCTTGTTTCCATGTTGGGCAAGCTCGCGAGTAAGCAGGATGACTACACTCGCAGTTCACGCAGTGGTGTGGTTCAACTTTGCAGTTTTCAGAAGTGTGTTCGTGAGAAGCGCACTTAGCACATGTGGTTTGGCCTCTGCAGCTCTGTGAGCCGTGGCCGTATCGTTGGCAGTTAAAGCAGCGTCGCGGGTTTGGTATGTATGGGCGTAGTTTGAGTTTGGTGTAGCCAGCCTCCACAGTGTCCGGTAGTATGCTCGATGCGAATGTGAGAACGAAGTGCTTTGTTTCGATTTCCTTGTTTTCTCGTTTGATTTTTATTCTGTACACATTCGTGACGTTTTGGTCTTTTAGTCCATTTTGAAGTTCTTCTTCAGTCAAATATTTGAGGTCATCGTCAGAAATGACGCCTCTAACGGTGTTTAGTGAACGGTGCGGTGTAATGGATACTGGAATGTCTTCGAAGGCTGTGATTTTTGAAAGGTTCTCGTAGTGATGTTGGTAGAGCACTTCTAGAAGAAGGTCCCCGTTGGCTAGCTTCTTTATTTTACATCCTTGCCCTAAGGTGTCTGTTAGGGTTCTGGAGACTTTGAAGGGAGAAACCTGTCTAGCTGTTATTTCCGAATGCTCGCTGTGAATGACGTGGAATCTGGGGAACGTGCTTTTGTTGTTCGTGAAGAACTTAGCTGTTACGTCGGTGCGCGTCCTCTTCTGAGGGTGGCGATCAGGTGATGAAAGCGAAGTGGCCATCAAATTTGTATGTGTTTCAGCCGCGGTAGCAGCCGCCCACCACGGAGCCCAACGAGGGGACGGGACAGAAACTCACGAAGAAGACCTGCCCGCGCCAGCCGTATACCGCGACTATAACCAAATATGGCTAAACTCAGGGTGGTTAGCCACACAAGGTTAACCCTTGCCGCCAGGAAAAGTGGAAGTAAATGGAAGAGAAGAGTAGACAGGAAAGATGTAAAGTGAGAGAGAAAGACGAAGATGAGGGGAGAGAGAGACAGGAAAAGGCGACTGCCGATTTCCCCTGGGTGGGTCAGCCAAGGGTGCCGTCTACGTGAAGCCGGGGCCAAAGGGGTGTGTTGCCTCTGCCGGGGGGGCCTTAAAGGTCCAATCACCCAGCGTCGGCTCAACCCCCAGGATCCCCTTTTCCCCGGACACGGCAAAGCCACGCACGGCGGGGCGTGGGAGGGGTCGAAACCCCCCGTTAGCTCGGGTCCGTGGTGTCGCTACGCACAAACGCCTGCTTGCGCAGACGCCCCTGCGGGGCAAAGGGGTGTGTTGCCTCTTCCGGGGGGCCTTCCTGTGGCAAAAAGACATGTCGCATTTTATGTGGGTTTTTTGCCACGGTGGGAGCCACTCTATGGAAGGTGCTTGAGTGACTTGTTGTAGCGGTATTTCGGCTTGAGCAGCTGTCGCGGTACAGGTAAGACTGAATGGCTTTGAAAGAGACGGTCGCTTTTCAAAAAACCTTATAGCAGAAGTGTTCGCCACGAGTTTTGCACAGGGGTGTGTCGGAATGGAAGATAGCTTAAGGGTGTACATGAGGCTGCAGTATTCACGCTCGAGTTGCATGGGCCACTCGTTTGCCTCAACGTACAGACTACTTAGGGGACTTGTGCGGAATGCACCGGTAGCAAGTCGAATGCCTAAGTGGTACACCGGATCCAGCATCTTAAGTGCCGTTTTTGAGGCTGATTGGTACACTACGCAGCCATAGTTTAGTCGGCTTTTAACAAGACTGTTAAACAGCGATAACAGACATTTAGTGTCAGTTCCCCATGATGAGTGCGAAAGCATTTTGAGCAAGTTCATCGTTTTCAGGCATTTCAACATCAGTGCCTTGATGTGAGGAATGAAAGACATACGAACATCAAAAATTAGCCCAAGAAACTTATGTTCATTCTTAACACATATGGGTGAGCCATTGATTTTGATACAAGGGTCCGGCTGAACAGATCTGGATTTAATATACAAGACACAAACAGTTTTTTCAACATTAACTGCGAAACCATTCTCATTTGCCCATTTCGAGACATGGTTCACGCCCAGCTGAGTTTACCGTCGCAAATGGACAACTTACACGACCGAAAGCTTACTTGGATATCATCTACGTAAACAGAGTAGGATATCGTCGGTGGGAGAGCAGTGCGTAGAGAGTTCATCTTTACTATAAAAAGGGTGCAGCTGAGAACTCCCCCCTGCGGGACTCCGTTTTCTTGTATGTATGTTTTGGAGAGTGCTGTACCGACCCGTACTCGAAATTTCCTGTCAGTCAGGTAGCTGTGTATGACGTTGTATAGGTTGCCACATATGCCGTAGCTGTCCAAGTCCCTTAGTATTCCATAGCGCCAGGCTGTATCGTATGCCTTTTCAAGGTCAAAGAAAACAGAGAGGCAATACTGCTTGTGCACTAATGCTTCCCTAATGTACGATTCTAGCAGTACTAAGTTATCTGTCGTACACCTGCTTACGCGAAAGCTGGCTTGGTGCGGATCTAGGATTCCATTAAATTCCAGAAAATACATTAGACGGCGGTTTATGATTTTTTCGAACAACTTGCATAAACAGCTAGTTAGGGCAATAGGCGTGTAATTTCTTACATCCGATGCATCCTTGCCTTGCTTCAAAATGGGGATTATTATGGCCTCCTTCCATGAATACGGCATGTGCCCTGTGGACAAGATTTTGTTATATAGGCGAAGTAAGCATTCCAGTGTTTCTCTGGGTAATCGCCTGATCATCTCGTATGTGATTTGATCTGCCCCCGGTGCTGAGTTTCCAGAGCTCTTAAGTGCAACATTAAGCTCATGCATAGTAATGGGGCTGTTGTACCCTCCCTCAGTGGGTTTCTGTGGGCGGAAATGGCAAGACTCCACCGTTGTCTTATGGCTCAGAAATGCCCTTGAGTAGTGCTCCGAGCTCGATATGTGCTGGAAGTGCTCTCCTAGCCGGTCAGCCTGACTTTCAAGTGTGGTTCTAAGACTGCTTACTAATGGAAGAGGGCTAGCGGGATGCGCCTTGAGTATCCTAGCCCTGTGATAGACTTTTCTCGAGTCTGCGTAGGAATTAATTGAGGAGAGGTATTTCATCCAACTCTCCCTCTTTGCTATACGTGGAATGCGCCTTCCATTTGCTTTACAATGCTTGAATTCTATTAAGTTTTCAGCTGTAGGATAGCGAGACAGCATGCCCATGCTTTGTTCTGATCCTTTTTTGCCTTTTCGCATTCCTCATTCCACCATGGCTTAGCATTGGCCCCTCTGCCCGGTCCTTTGGGAATCGATTCATTTGCGGCAGATATGATGTATTTTGTTATGAACGCTGTTATACCCTCAACATCAAGGTGTTCTATAGTGCTATATAGCAGCGATGAAAGCGCATAGAATAGTTCCCAGTTCGCTTTAGACAGCTTCCATCGTTTAGGAAATGTAGGGCCCTCCTGCTTACCAGTAGCTTGCAAGGCCACCGGGAAGTGATCACTATTATAGAGATTGTTGATCACCTTCCACTCTAGATACGGCATGAGCGAAGGAGAGGAGATCGAGAGGTCGATTGATGAGTATGTCTTATGTGCCGCGCTATAAAATGTAGGTTGTCCCTTGTTAAGCAAACATGCACCCGACGATAGCAAGTACTGTTCTATTATGCGCCCCCTCGCATCACAGCGCGGATCGCCCCAAGGCTGATTATGAGCATTTACATCTCCAACCAATATAAAAGGTTCTGGCAGTTGGTTTGGTGGGCCTTCAAGCTCTGTTTTTGAGAGTCTATAGTCAGGTGAGATGTATATAGAACATATAGTTATTTAGGAGTTAAGCAGTATGGCTCGACAAGCGACCGCCTCAAGAGGAGTATTGAGCGCCAAATGTTGGCTGGCTATTGAGCTTTCTCCTAATATAGCCACTCCACCGGTGGCGGAAAGACCGCTATCGCGATCCTTTCGGTATATAACGTATTGTTTTAAAAAGTTATTGTTCGTCGATTTTAAATGGGTTTCCTGGACGCAAAAGACCTTGGGTTTATATTCGGAGAGCAATTCCTTAATGTCGTCAAGGTTGCGTAAGAGTCCGCGAGCATTCCAATGGAGTACCTGAACTGCCATTATGCTATCATAGAGTAATGCTTCTGCATCGCAGAAGACCCGACCCAAGGTCAAGTAATCGTTTCCGTGTTCTGCTCACCTCTTGAGCTTGCCTCTCGGCAAGCGCTCAAGAGAGTTCTGGCGGCCTTTCGGCGGTAGTGCCGAAGGGCCTTGTGTTGTATCTATTGTCTCGTCAGAGACGCTGGATGAACGCGCGCTGCGCGTCTGGGCATAAGGTTTAGGCCTCTCCTCGGAAGGGGAGGTCTTTTGGACCGTTGAGCCACTGGCCTGCTTGTCCTTCTTAGGTGGCGGGGTGGAACTAGCCGTAACCGCCGTGGGGGCAGGTGGCCTCATCGTCGCCCCAATGTCTGGGGTCCGGACGGCCACCGGAAGCTGCTGCCGCACTGCCCCCTTGAGTGCAGCATCAGCGTAAGTCCTGTGACTTACGATTGAAAAACGTCTCCGCGCTTCTTTGAAAGAAATGTTTTCCCTGACTTTGAGTGATATGTCTTTCTCGCGTTTCCATGCAGGGCAGGCCCGGGAGTAGGAAGGGTGCCGTCCATCACAGTTGATTTAGTGGGGTGTGTTGCTGCATTCATCTGCAGGGTGATCATGAGAGCTGCATTTAGCACACGTGAGCCGCCCACGGCAGCTTTGAGATCCGTGGCCATACCTCTGGCACTTAAAGCAGCGCCGGGGATTGGGTATGTAAGGTCTGACATGCATTCGGATGTAGCCTGTTTCTATGTGCTCTGGTAATGTACTGCTGCCAAATGTCAGGATCAAATGCTTGGTGGGTATTTCTTTATCGTCACGTCGGATTTTGATTCTTTGGACATTGATTACATTGTGGTCACTCCAGCCCTCGAGCAGTTCAGTTTCACTGAGTTCAATCAGGTCATCGTCGGACACTACGCCGCGGACAGTGTTCATGGATTTGTGCTTTGTGATTGTGACAGGAACGTCGCCGGATGTCTGAATGATATTCAGTTTGTCATGCTGGGTTTTACTACACACTTCAAGAAGCAGGTCTCCGCTTGCCATTTTTGTTACTTTGAAACCAGGTCCAAGCTTGTCTGTGAGGGATCTTGACACAAGAAAGGGTGAGAGATTTCTGGCTGTTCTTTCTGGCTGCTGACAATGCACGACATGAAATCGGGGAAAGGCATCATTTATTTGAGGTGGGAGCTTCAAGGTTACTTCGGTGCGCACTCTTTTGTGAGCGCGATCATCTAAAGAGGGAAAAGAGTTTGCCATCAAATAGTCTTCCTATTCGGCAGCGGTTCTAGCCGCCCACCGGCGAGCCCAACAAGGGGACGTTGCAGGTTTCAAAGACCTGCAGACGTCAGCTATACACTGCAGCTATAACCCAATATATATGCCCAAGACTGGACATAGTACACAAGGTTAACCCTTGCCGCCTAGAAAAACGGAAGTGAATTGAAAAGAGGAGAAGACAGGAAAGATTTAAAGTGAGAGAGAAAGACGAAGCTGAGAGGAGAGAGAGACAGGAAAAGGCGACTGCCGATTTCCCCTGGGTGGGTCAGCCCAGGGGTGCCGTCTGCGTGAAGCCGGGGCCAAATGGGTGTGTTGCCTCTGCCAGGGGGCCTTAAAGGTCCAATCACCCGGCGTCGGCTCAACCCCCAGGATCCCCTTTTCCCCGGACACGGCAAAGCCACGCACGGCTAGGCGTGGGAGAGGGTCGAAACCCCCCCGTTAGCTCGGGTCCGTGGTGTCGCTACACACCAAACGCCTGCTTGCAGAGACGCCCCTGCGGGGTCCGGCTAAACTTCAACCATTAGAAAGACCATGGGAAATTTAGCATTCGCCCCAAAATAGAGAACAAGACCGAAGCTGTACTGATCAAAAGCTTTTAAAAAACTTGTGATGCTTACTAGCCTTTAAAGTTATAATGACTGCATTTTCCTTAGGTGGTGAGACACAAGAGAGGCATCCGTCAACAGCGCCTATGCTCTATGGAAAGCCGCTGAAAGCAGTGCACTCTTTAGGAGTCCTTTCATGTCTTTCCGCCGTATCATGCGGATCCACTCCTTTTCTAGTTGACTGATCACTGCCTTGCAGAATTCTCTGTACAGTATGTTTAGTGTTTACCGGCCGATTCCAAAAAGGTGTGCGGTAGTTATGTCCTCTGCACTTAAACACATGCGGTACAGTTCCAGCGCAATTCATTTCTCCACGAAGATAGGCTTTCTTAACCCTGCTGTTTGGCGTTCCAAAACGCATCGGCACACTTCTACCGAATACCTCAATGTAGACAGTGACACACTGAATGCTTGTTTGAAGTCACTTTCTCCAAGCCTTGGTAGTCTCCTCAAACCAACGTTCGCTTCTTTGGAACGTCCAACGTTCCTGGTGAACAGTGGACGCAGTGGCGGCCACTGCTGTAATAGCGAACGCGTTCGCTTGAATGCGCCGCTGAATGTCGTGGCTGCGTCTACATTGGCGCAAGGGCCATGGTTGGCCAAAGAGCGCCATGACTATGAGTGTTAGGTAGCAGTGACAAGCGGGATGCACATGATTAATGTAACGTGGCTGTAAAGTGGCCTAAAATAAGACGCTGTAAATTGCGTAAAATATACGAAGGCTAAAACTATGGCAATGATGCAAGAGATCGGCAGTGCTAATGGACATCGTGTTCATCGGTCAGGTCATCATGCACTACTGCCTCACCCGCCTCCTTACACTCATGGTCTGGGAGGCAAGTGCTTTGAGAGATTTCTGCCGCAGCAGCAGCCTCTCCCACGAGAGGCAGTGCTATGGCTGACCTGGGTATATGATAAGTAACTGGACATCCTTTAAAAACTGTAAAACTGATTGGTTGTTAAAAAGCGGCTCGTTACCAAGAAACATCGCAGGATGTAGTGGAATATGCTATCGCGATGGCAAATTAAAATGCTTTTTCCGGTAGCATTCTAGTTCACGACATTCGATCAGGACATGAAGCACTGTCAAAGGATCACCACACTTAACACACGCTGGCGGGTCCCCGCCGGTTAACAGGTATGAGTGTGTGCTGTATGTGTGTCCTATGCGCAGGCGACAAAATATTACTTCGGTCTGACGAGACTTTCCTACGGGTGGCCAGTTTCCAAGCTGCGGTTTGATAGTGTGAAGTTTGTTGTGTGTTCTTGTGTCCCATAAGCGCTGCCAGTATGCTCTGAGGCTTCTTCTTAGGAGAGGCTTTAAGTCCATCACAGGAACAGCCATGGCTGCATCGGCTACGTTTGTATGGACACATGCAGCCAGTTTATCTGCCTGTACATTTCCTTCTATCTCGCGGTGCCCTGGCACCCAGCATACAAAAACGTGCTGTTTTAATGCATAGATGGCACATAGGACTGTGTAGATCGAGGCGATAACAGGATTTTTGTTCTTCTTGAAGTATTTAAGGGCTTTAACGACGCTTAAAGAATCTGTGTGTATAACTGCGCGGAGAATTTGCAATTTATTAATGTGGTTAACAGCCGCCAATACCGCATGGGCCTCTGCTGTGAAGATGCTTGTGTTAGGGTTCAGAACACCGGCATCCGAAAAGGATGGACCGATCGCTGCGTAGGACACACCAAACTGGGACTTTGAAGCATCTGTAAAGAATTCAGGATAGCTGTATTTGTGCTGTAGCTCACGGAAATGCATGTGAATGTGTGCAGCAGGGGCACGTTTCGTGACTTCTACAAAAGACAAATCACAGTGTATAAGCTGCCACTGCCACGGCGGTAGCTGTGCAGCAGGAGCAAGTCACGTGGTGTTCAAGAAGTTGAATATCCATGTCCTCAGCTAGGCCTCTCACCCGAAGTGAGTAGGGCTGTCTCAGCGTAGGACGATGGTTAAAGAGGGCTGAACTGGATAGGTCATTGACAGTTGAGTATGAGGGGTGTTCATTGTTTGCGTTCACCTTTAAAAAATATGTGAAGGACATGTAGGATCTCTGCAGGTGGAGCGACCACTCGTTCGATTCAGCGTAGAGGCTTTCCACGGGGCTCGTGCGAAATGCGCCCGTAGAAAGGCGAGTGCCTTAATGGTGGACAGGGTCAAGCATCTTCAAGGCGCTTGGTGTCGCAGACTGATAGACAACGGCACCGTAATCTAGGCGTGTTCTAATGAGGCTTTTATACAGGTACATCAGGCATTTCCTGTCACTGCCCCAGGAGGTACGTGACAGCAGTTTTAGGATATTCATAGTCTTCATGCACTTGTCTTTTGTATACTTAATGTGTGATATGAAGGTGAGTTTAGAGCCCAGAATTACGCCTAGAAACTTATGCTCCACCTCTACTGGCAACCGCTGGCCATGCAGGTCAATTTCTGGATTTGGATGGACGCCTCTCTTTCTAGAGAAGAGAACACAGGTGCTCTTTTGTGGGTTTAACCTGAACCCGTTGTTATCTGCCCACTGGGACACCTTGTTTAGTCCGAGCTGGACCTGCCGCTCACAGATTGCGAGATTGCACGATTTGAACGCTATTTGGATGTCATCAACATATGTGCAATAGAACATAGTTCGTGGGATGCAAAGATGCAACGAGTTCATTTTTATAATGAAAAGCGTACAGCTGAGTACACCACCTTGTGGCACTCCGGTTTCCTGCACGAAGGATCGTGACAGAGCATTTCCAACCCGAACACGGAATGTGCGGTTTGTCAGATAACTTTCGATTATATTTAACATGCGGCCACGTATGCCTAAGTGCGACAGATCCCTAAGTATTCCAAATCGCCATGTGGTGTCATACGCCTTTTCCATATCTAGGAATACAGACAGGAGGAATTGTTTGTGGACAAAGGCTTCGCGAATTTGTGCCTCAAAACGTACAAGATGGTCAGTGGTGATCGGCCTTTCCGAAAACCGCACTGATATGGGTCAAGAATTTTGTTTGATTCCAGGAAATGTAGTAAGCGGCAGTTTATCATTTTCTCAAATACTTTGCAAAGGCAACTTGTTAATGCTATAGGCCTGTAGCTGGAAACGCTAGATGGATCCTTTCCCTGTTTGAGGATAGGATTACAATGGCCTCTTTCCAGGCGGAGGGAATCTCGCCGGAAGTCCATACAGCGTTATACAGGCAGAGGAGGGTTCTCTGTGTTTCATAGGGTAGGTGCTTCAGCATTTGGTATATAACACGGTCAGAGCCTGGGGCAGATTCGTTGCAGCAGTTAAGCGCTGCTTGCAGCTCTAGCGGAGTTGAATGGTTCGTTGAATGCCTCGTTTTTCGCACATTTTCTTTCTAATTTTTGTCTTTCTATAGCTGTTTTGTGTCGTTTGAACGTGTCGGAGTAATGTGTAGAGCTGGATACACTTTCAAAATGTGCGCCCAAAAAGTTGGCCTGGTCTTCTAGGCTGTTGCCCTCTGTATTTACTAACGGAAGAGAATGTGTTTTTCGGCCTCTTATCCTATTTACTCTGCTCCAGGCCTTAGCCTCGTCTGTATAGGAATTAATACCTGATAAAAACTTGTGCCAGCTCTCTCTTCTTGCCTGTCGGCGTGTTCGCCGGCCTTGGGACTTGATCTGCTTAAAATTGATAAGGTTCTCGGTGGTGGGGGAGTCGCGCAGTAACCCCCACGCTTTATTTTGCCTTCTGCGAGCGTTCCGGCAGTCGTCGTTCCACCATGGGACACGACGTTTGGAGGCAATACCCCTTGATTGAGGAATAGATTTTGAGGCGGCGTCAATAATAACAGCGGTAAAAAACTGAACAGCAGCACCAATTTCTAAGGATGACATTTCAGCCCACGAGATACGGGTGAGGGTTCCAAACTTCTCCCAATCAGCTGCATCAGCCTTCCACTGGGGAGCCTGTGGCGGTGATTCGTTTTCTTCTGTCGTGCTTAACAGTATAGGAAAATGGTCGCTGCCGTAGGGGTTTTTAATGACGTCCCAGTTAAAATCAAGTAAAAGAGTGGGTGAAACAATGCTAAGATCTATAGATGAATAACTTTGTTTGCAAGGCTAAAAAATGTTGGCTCCTTCTTATTCAGTAGACATGCACCAGCGGAAAACAAAAACTGCTCAATCAGACGGCCTCGCGCATCGTTGCGAGAGTCCCCCCACAGGCTGCTGTGTGCATTGAAATCGCCAAGAACAAGGTATGGTTCTGGCAATTCATCAATAAATGCCTGAAATTCATGTTTGTGTAACTGGTAGTGTGGGGGTATATAGATTGAGCAAATAGTTATGAGCTTGTTGAAAATAACAGCGCGAACGGCCACTGCTTCCAGGGGCGTTTGCAGCTGCAGAGCCTGACACGCTACGTTTCTATCTAATATTATAGCAACGCCGCCAGAGGATGCGAGAGCATCATGGCGATCTTTGCGGAAGATGTTGTACTGTCGGAGAAAGTTAGTATGTATTGGTTTTAAGTGTGTTTCCTGTACACACAGCACCTTTGGTGTGTGTTCGTGGAGAAGTTCCTGAACATCGTCGAGGTTCCCGAGAAGGCCCCTCACGTTCCATTGGATAATTTGCGTGTTCATAATGAAACTAAAAGTAGTGCTGTGTGTACGAAAAAGGGGGTGGCTGTTGTTTAGGCGGAAAGTTGAAACTCAACCAGCAGGGCCGTCGTCGGGCCCCCTTATCGGCTTTTTAGTTTTCTTAGCGCGCTCCAGGGAGCTACGCCGATCTTTTGGCACCAGGGGTGCCAACGTCGTTTCCATTGCCTCTTGCGAGGAAAGCGTATCCCCGGAGTCGGGGCTCTCCCGGTTTGGCGCGAAACCGGATCTGACGTTCCCATAGGGAGGTACTCCCTGCCCCTAGACAGGTACTGTTGTAGCTAGGGAAAGATCCGACGATTCCTCGGCCTTGTCCCCAGCCTTTACTTGCCTATGTTCTACTCGGTACCCTCACCGCAGTCGCCGGCCTTGTTTGAGTTATGCCTTCTTTGCGCGGTGTGGTGCAGGAGTCGTCTTCACTTGAAAACATCCGTCGAGACCTGCACATTTAGTTTTGGTGGTTTGACGCTGTGCGAATGGCTGAGGCCGTCTCTGCGATGCACTTTCAGCGCGTAGGCTGTCGTTTTGTACGTTGGGTGTAACGACGTTTGCAGTAGTGCCAACGCGGACCCTCAAGATATATGCGACAATATAGGGGTACGTATTCTGAAATTGTGAGATGCTTGGCATCAGTCACTGAAGGTTGTATTTTCTTTATATTTTAGAAGTTAGTTCTGCAACTGCAGCACGATGTGGCCCCCGTGGTGTATACGTCTTCAAAGTGCTGCCACGTTGCCTCCAGCTCTGAAGACGTCGATGCGGAGCGCCAGATCAAGAAAACGCGCTTGCTGAACCGCAAGCTGACGGCTACGCTGAAACGCCTGCCGTGTGTTCGAATCTTGAACGCCGAGGTAAGTTTACGCTGACATACTGGTGCGCGCCGCTGAGGGAAATGCCGTACCGTCGTGGTCGGCACGCAGCTTTTTTTAAGAACTTTTTAGCCGCGCTAGTTGCTCATTGCTTGCGGTAAAGTGATGCGGTAGAGGTCTTGCGGGTTAAAATACTGACATGCCGACCACGACGATATGGCATATCCGTATTGCTGCACGGTAAACCTGCACTGCCAACAGACCCGATTAAAGCGGTATGTAGATGCGTACCGTCCGCACCGCATTCTAACGAATTTTAAAACTTAGTTGTAAGTGCTCCTAGCAATTTTCTCCCGTGTATATGCGTTCATCTGAAATACCTGAATGTTGTTATTGACAAGGCGTTCACACGATGTTGAGATGCAGGGAAAATACCGAAATGAAGGTGACAATGCACGTTAAGCACGTGCACACCTTTTACGTGCACACCTTTTAGTGATCTTGCATGTGGCCATTATACACAGTGGAAAACAAGGCCTTGAAATTTAATGCCCTTTCTTTAAGACGGTGACATACATGGACAGTGAGGATGCTTTTCAGTATTTAGATTTAGCAGAGTGAGGCAACGTGGTGCCATTTTTAGTAGAGGCATTTGAGAATACATGGCTTGCATGTGCCGTCACATGAGCTGGCTCGTATGTTAGAGACAATTTGATAAAGCATTCCAATGTCCGTGGAATGGTTCATCAACAATGGCAGTGGTAGTGACACAAGCATCCTAGCCTTTCTCACCGAAGGCCACTAATAGAGTAAGACAGTGTTTTCAAGGCATGGGAAAAGAAATGTTTGACTGAAACGTCAGTATGTGGTGATACCAAATTCAGAAAAACCGCCAGTGTCCGCATCTTCTCAGTGACAACCAACTCACTATGACGTTGTTAGGTAACTTTTGTTACCCTTGAATAAATGAAAGCCCACAAGTCACTGCTATCTCGATCTGTTTCAGTGGACGAATGAAAACCTGTCGACGAAATGGGTTCATGTATGTGAGGTACCTTTTGAAAAGGCAACAATTAAAATTAACGTTTCAGAACCACTATGGTCCCCTTGTTCACAATAAAGAATGCGAAGAGGGTGATTATTTATGGCCTAGGTGCCAGTGGGTGCTGGTGTATATCCTGGGTAGGTCAACACATGTACAGCTAAAGTAAGTTGCACACATACCACATTTGAGATCAGATGTATAAAGATTTTCTTCATTGCGATTAGAGCAGTGGTGTCCAAATTAATCGCTTGGTTAGTAATGAATAATTATCCACCAGTGTTTGAGCATGTCTTGCCTTTCTCAAGGCACTTTTTATGGTGTTGTGTTGTTTGTTTGAACTTTTCGTTCCACTAATGTAGGATGTGTCACAGTTCACGCATTTTGTGGGTAACCTCCTGGAAACTGTCTAAGGAGCACTTTGATTCTTTGGGAGGACAAACAGGAACAGCAAAAGTATGTGGGCATCCCATGGTGCAGGGAATAAGCGAGTCACTTGCAAGATTTTTTTACACTAATTGTGTGAGAATTTCCCAGATGCCAAAAACTAAGTAACATGACAGCTCACACATGTTAAAGACCTCTTGGAGCAATAAAAGTTACCAGGGGTAATCTACAAAATTCCACGCATGAACTTTGATACGACTTATATCAGTGAGACTAGAAACCTCAAACGAAGTTCATCGTCAACAAACAGTGCAGCAGTGTACAATAGACAAAGAAGGGAACGGTTGTCTTTGTTCCCTTCTTTGTCTGTTGTCCACTCCTACCCTTTTTGTTGAAGATGGATTAGCAACTAGCCCAATCTCAAAGCTTGCCTCAGGACGAAGGATTCAACACCAATAGTCACACTCGTTCGGAGCTTTGGCAATTTTAGAGCCCTGTAAAAGCCTTTTATTCATTCAATAGAGAGCCATTGGGTGTTTCCCAATATGCCTTACAAGTTTGCCATTGAAAGTTCTGTCTACGTTAATGCAACAGCTTAAACATAATAATTCTAAGTTAGAAACACAGACAACTAACTGGCTAGAACGTGCTATCATATCCTAGTGGAAATGGAAGGACCGTAAATTATAGTGATAGAATCTAGCACACTTGCAGTTTCAACAGGATTTGCATTTTTAAAATGTGTTTCAATGTTGCAAAAACCGGTTTGTTGTGCAGCCTGGTGGACAGGCCTTCATACTGTGCAAAGGAGCCATTCGGATTGCTGTACAGTCTTCTGTTCTTTACATGCACCATAATTCGTGCTTGATATTACAATCTATATTATTAGGCATCCCCACTTTATTCTATGCTTTTTATAAGGCAAAAGGAGTGATTGCTGAGAGGCGGCTTTGCCATCACTGTGACTAAGGGAACTGGCAACCTGTGTCAAGCCGTGGTGCTTATGCGCAGTGCGTATACATGCTGAGTGCACAAACACGAACCACAGCAACAGGGGCTTTATAAGCACAATGTTGCTTTCTTATAGATAAGGCCTTGCTCGTTTGATGGCGTATTATTGCTATTGTGCTAAACTACCACTGTTTACAATGTGTTGTGTGTATGACTGAATTGGTGCGTAAAATTGTGATAAAAATTTCGAGCCATTCCATTTTGTGAAGGCAGGTTACCAGTGAAGCTGTCTAGCACATAACACACAAATATGAACAAATGTATGAACTCGTTTCTTGTTATGATTGGTGGTAAATGTGATGAAAGGTACACACACAACATTTGTTGTCTTGATCGGTGGCTCATTATTTTTTGGTCATGGTGATGACGATGGCCTTATTGTTGCTATGATGCGCAATGATCAGCTTGGTTACAACCTTGACATGTTCTTAGCCAGAGTCTCATCTATGCCTGTCTGGTGGTGAGGTTTGTACAAATTGTGTCGCACAGGAAGCCAAAGCATTCTAACACAAATTGCATAACTACGGTGGTTTGTTTTTGTGTTTATATTTTTTCAAATTAGAGGGTAAAATTGGGTGCTATTTTTCAAGCTGGTAATTTGAGAGAAATCACATTTTTCGTGGAACCATCATTGAACTGCATGTTTTGGGGGGGCTTAGTTTAGAAATGCTACATGAAATACATTTACACAAATTGATAAGTCAAAAGGACAGTAAAGAGCCTTGATAACATCTAGGAAAAGACACATTTAATTCACAAAAAGCTGATCACCGATTTTTTACGCGTCCTTGTTGGGACGCGTAACAAGGACGCGTCCTTGTTGGGACGCGTGTTGGGACATTGCCATTTGCATGTGCAGCATGTTGGTCTTCATTCGAGAGCTGTCTCACCTTTGGATGTACAGAGGCATCCACTTCCACCTTGAGCACCGCACCGTGCAGCCAACGCTCCGCGGAGCGTCTCTCGCGGGCGGCTGGGGCACGCAAGCGCAGTGACAACTGTAGGTGGTGCCTTCGCCGCGTCATCTGCTAAAGCGCAGTGGCTCCGCCTAATCGCGCTTGCTCTTCGATGAAGGTAACTTAATCTCACGGAAATCGAGAAGCGCAGCGACTGCGCCTCGTTCCGCACTGTTTTTTTACCTACTGTTTTCTTTTTCTGCATGCGATCTTAAAAGTAATAAACCTTGGCCCGTGCATGAGTAAGATCGCCAAGCCGGGCTGGCACTCCCGCAACTAAGCTACTCAGATGCTTTGTGCCGTACAGTTAGAATATTCCCGCTACTCCCGCTACTCACACGGTTGTTTTCATCAGCTGAAAGTTTGGCGACACAAAGTCGACAATAAAAAAATATAAGTTTGCGCTGTGAATTGAAGGCTCACGGAAAACTTTCTGCTTCGTGCTAAGTTTTGAGCCAAGAAATATATAAAGCGATACGCGGTGCTTTGGGTCACCTAGCGATAAAAAGGGAGTCAAGCTTTATTCAGCACCTGCTTACAGAAGTAATCATTTGTCAGCGGCGCTTCTTTGGTGAACTGATCGCGTGATATGAGTTCAGCTGAAAACTCTATTAGAATGCTTCTTCATTTTTCTGCATGAATGGCACGAATAAGCATGGTTGCAAATGAGTAGCAAATTAGGGCGGCGTATTGGCAAGTTAAATTCGCTAGTGCATGAAGGCAGCAGTGCTGATAACACCTGAATGTAATGTAACTTCTCTGAAATTGGCAAATTTCTCACATCCTTTTGTTTTCAGGCGAGTAACAATCCAAACTTTCGCACATTTAAAGCTGTTATGTCAGACCTTACCATGCATTTATCGCCAATTTTGCGGCACCTAGCTTTGAAGCTGATCAAAAACATTTGCGTGAGCAGCGGGAACATTCTGGCTACTGGGCTCAAAGGAGCTGAGTTGCTTAGTGTAGGAGTTCAAGCGCGGCTGTGAAAGTTACTCATGCACGGACCGAGGTTTATTGGTTGTGAGATCGCATCCAGAAATGAAAGAAAACACTAGCAGCAAAAGCTAGACGGAACAAGGTGCAGTCGCTTCGCTTCTTCTGAACCGTGCCGGATGCTGGATTTGCATGCGCATAGCAAGAGCGAAGTAGCTTCACCGCAAAGCAAGTACAATTCGGCAGACCTGCCGCACTTTAGCAGACGACGCGACGAAGGCTCCGCCTAGAGCTGTCACTGCGCATACGCGCTAGTTACCCAAGCAACCAAGAGAGGCGCTCCGCGGAGTGCTGGCCGCACGGTGCGGTGTTCAAGGTGGAAGTGGACGACTCTGTACCTCAGCTGAAAGAACCCTCTCAACATCACAGCTTTCATTAGCTATAGTCGGGTACAACTTTAGAAGGCAGCGGCATTTTCCCCTCAAAGGCGGATGCATACGAGCCTCCACCAATAGGCGCGCACTTCAGGTGACGTCATGAGCCGGACGGCCGGTGACCCCGCTGACGGAGAACATGCCTAACATGCCTAGCGGGACTATTTCTTTAGTCGTGGAGGCAGTTGGCTGCTGCGCTTCGATCATCTGGGCGGGGCCTCTCCTGTCCTTCTAAAGTTGTACCCGACTATAGGCACAGCAATGTCATTGCAGCATTTGCTGGCCTCGGGTAGTGAGCAGCAGAGTCATGCCATATTCAGTGAGTTCAGCAGCTGGTTAGTGTGGATGCTTCCAGCAAGTACTGGTTGCACTTGTGAAGTGAATTCATGTTTTTAGTCTCTAAATGAAGGTAGGTCAGTTGTTATGAAATGACTGTCTCAGCAGACAAGAGTCTCTTGCAATGGATTCAATACTGCTTGCAATTTCCATAACGTTAGGTGGTTTTCACCTTTGTTTGAGACGTTCCGTTAACAGTGCAGTACCATTCTGTGGAGCGTTTTGTGCAAAACTCCACGCACATCTTTTCACTAATGTGGTGCTGCTGTTGGGTTACGTAGACAAAACGGGTTTTACCAGTCATTGTTGAAAGCTCGCCGACCATCTGCGGATGATGGAGGATTTTAGCAAGTTTTGAAGGCGTCCGGACGGTTGCTTGCATCTGTGTGCGAGAGCAGACAATGCAGCACTGCATGTGTCCACAACTTTGTGGGTGCACTTGTTCTAGCTTCCTACACGGTGATGTCGGTGTCCAACTTGTCGCCCAGAAACCGAAACCGAAAGTCGTTCATACAAATAAGGCGATGTGAAATAGTTTCGAGAGAATACATGAATTTGGGAGTGTGTCTCATGCTTCCTAGATCAATAAGAAATGTTTGCAACAAAGAATGCACAAGCCACAAATTGATGGCACACCCCTTAAGTGGGTGTGTGTGAACTTGACGTCAATTTGGACACTTTGGTGGCTTTGTAACTCCTATCTAACAAAAATAATGCAACATGTTTTTAGAGATTAAGTTAGAGCACGTGCTTGGCTTTAATTCTGGGGAGTTTAAAGAAAATTGAAGATGGCCTTTTTTTTAAACTGAATTTCGAAGTATTTTATTTTTAGAGACGTTTCTTACCATATGCATTTATGGTTTGCATCTGACATCATCCTCGGCAATCATACTTAGCACAATGGTTAACCTAATGCGTGGCAAATCTCTGGAAAATTTGGGAAATTTCGAGTATTATAGACGCGGAGTGAAAAAATCTGAAATTGGAGCATTATTGAGCAATGGGTGCCGTATTTGCAACTTCTTTTGCATAAGTTATGGGCAACAGAACTGCAACATAACATTTTATAAATGCACGTTACTCACAGTAAGCCAAGAAAATTGACTCGCAGCTGCAATAATTTCTTTGTAGGATCTTGTCAAAATCGTATTTTCGGGAAATTCGCGAAAAGCAGTTCTGCTGAGTGAAGACTTCCGTCCAAATTTTTTTGACTTAGGCAAATTTTTTTTTCGCAAAACTAACGTTGGTTTCGTGGCCCTAGGGACTCTACAGCAAAATATATATATATTTTTTTTTTCAGCGATATTAAAGGGGTCCACAGACATGCACCGATGTTATCTGAATACACTCTATCTGCTACAAAGTAGTAATCTTCATGTTTGCTCATGGAATCTTATGAAATCGGAAAAATGTGGAACTAGCTGTAATTTGGTAATTTGCCCTACCTGCACGCTGTGGCACATAGGCTATACATAGGCGCCCCACTGATGCTTTTTTTAGTGTGAGCAATGGGGCCATAGTGGTCCCGAAGCATCAATTTTATGTACTTTTAAAAAATTTGAGGCGCGTTCTAAATGTTAATCTGGTACTTCCCCATCTGACAAGTTTTTATCAGACTTTGACTATGTAGTGAAGTGTACATCACAGGCTTGCTGTGTCAAAATTCTTCTATTATCCGCACCAGGCTCTCTCCTCTAACACTTTGCTTTCACATATGAACATGGGATGCTTGCACGTGTTCTCCATGTATAGCAGGCTGAAATATTCATATTTATTTCGTTGGCTGCTGCTTCCTTGCGTTAGTGTCAAAGCAGTTGGGGCATTATACAAATGTGCAGGCAACCATTAATTGAATCTGAAATGCATGTGCCGTATTTACTCGAATCTAAGCTGATGTTTCTTTTATAAAAAAACAATGTGCGAAAGTGGGGGGTTGGCTTAGATTCGAGTACCTGATTAAGTTTTTTTTTTTTTGGTCTTGTGAATTTTGAGGGGGTCGGCCTACAATCGAGAGCGGCCTAGATTCGAGTAAGTACGGTACATTCTAGTACTGTCACTATACTTCAGTGGTGGTTGGTCAGCTTTCAGTAGTGATCATTGCAATGGTGGATGCAGGGTGTCGGAACGAAATGTTTTTCGTTTCGGTTTTAGTTTCGTCCACCGAAAAAAGTTCCGTTTCTGTTCCGGAACTAAAAAAATAATGTTGTAACGGTTCTTATTTTATGCGAAATTTGAAGGTAAAGTAACGATAAAAACATGGGATTTGTGGTAAACTTGCGCTCCTCTTAAGAACGTGGGACGGGTAAAACACGTTCTTCCCGCATCTTCAGAGGAGCGCCAGTAAACTGTACGACGAATGCTACGACTAGCGCGAGCTATGTGGGGTGTCGTGGC
>NW_023615817.1:0-60001 GCF_013339695.2 Rhipicephalus sanguineus | reverse complement strand
GTTGGCGCTGTTATTGTGTTAAAAGCACGGCGACCAAGCTGTGTCGTGTCATATGTGTTTCTGCCATGAGCTGCAATAAACGGCTTTCGCATATCGGCGTCTTCATTGTAACAATGCACACCTGTGAGCTGTGAGAATCACTATGAAATAGGTTTTCAGGCAGTTATTTATTGAGCTTATTGAGCGCTGCGGGGTTCCTCAAAGTGTTACAGCACGTGTAATATTTGGAGCAATGTTTAGAGCTAGGAATAGAGGAATAAAATGGACACAAGACACACTGTTTTGTTTATCTTGCCCCGCTGGTCTAACTGCTTTTTCAAAACGAACCAGTACCTTGCCATCTTTCCAACTATTATCTATTCTTCCACGCACAACACAACAGTTCTGAGATTATGGTGATGTTATTAATATAACATCCTATTTTTTTTTCTTGCACACTAATGAGGAAGCATGGTCACCTGAACTGGGCTGACAGGGCAGCCAGTGCAGTCGAACACACTGCCTCAAAGTGCTGCCAGCCATGAGAAAACAGTGGGAGAAACTGGGCCTAGTGGATACAATATTAACCTGATTGATGGACAGAGGTTTATTGAAGAGACTTGAAATGAAGTTAGACAGGAGCCTGCTTATGCACATTCATGTTCCTAATATAAGCCAATGAGTACTTGGCAGTATACTTGACAATATACTATAACCTGAACTTGGCTTTCGAAACATAATGCTTCCAAGTACTGCAGAATGGGCAAGTTGGTGCATTATGACAACGCATTGGTATAGCGCAGCTCAGTTTGAGCATAAAGAAAAGAGGCTTCAGCGAAGAAGGAAACACAGGCAACAGGATGAGCGCTAAACTTTCCAACTTTTTGTTTATTGCATGACCCTACAGCACATTATATGGCTCACCTCACAGCACACGTGACGCCGCTACCAGACCAAAAACCAAACATATGGCGCAGCACACGTGACCAGAAAACGCAGTTTACACCAATATCACATTAACTACACCTCACTGCACACGCTCAAGAAAATCGATCTCTTTTTCAGATAAGGCTATAGATGGCGTACTCACACACAGCTTCACACATTTCGCAATAGAATTCGCCTCGATAATCTCACGTGTCAACTGATTACGACTGCGGCCCAAAACGACACAACGGTCAAACAATGGAGTGCATGCACACGTCTTACAATGCATAGCCAGGAAACTGCCTGAGGAAACCTTGTTTTTTACATTGCAACAATGTTCGCGTAGGCGGTCATTGATACACCTACCCGTCTGTCCTATGTAAACCGCATCGCACGACAGAGGGAACATATACACGACAGCTAGGGAACATTCCAGAAACCTAGTCGCATGCCTCTTTCCACAGGCGGGTTGCGACTCCTTCATAGGATTCGTCAGCTTGCATAGTCGATTTAGTTTCACTGGGGCAGAGAACACTACGCGGACGTTTTCTCTCAGGGCTATCTTCTTCAAATGGTGTGAAACTTTATGCACATAGGGTATGACACTGGTTTTTTCAGCATCTGGCACACCATTGTTCTGCAGACATCCCCGCTTACGTGAACCTTGCAACAAGCCCTCAGCCACTGACACCTGCACCAACACTGGATAGCCCGCCAGGGATAATCGCTTGCTTTGTCCTGCAAAACTAGCGGCCATAGTGTGATGACTTGACTTCATCAAGGCATTCCTAAAGCATGCTCTGGCAACCCCTCGTTTTATTAGTTTTGAATGCGCTGAATGTACTGCAGGAGAGGCTTTTCTGAGCGCGGTTCATAGCACCAGCAAGTATGTTCTACTGCACAAAACAGACGAAGGTCTAGAAACCGGATAGTACCTTCTTGCGGTATTTCATACGTTACGTCAAGGGGAACCAGACAATCCTTAATGGTTGGCAGAATTTCTGCAACCTGACGTTCAACGTCACTTGAGGCACACTCAATAAAAAACAAGAAATCGTCAACATAACGAAAAGCTTTTCGCACTTTCGTCTTAGTGAGCTTATCGGACAGAATGAAATCGCGTCGGGATAAAAAAAGGTCGCTGAGTATGGGTGCAATGCACGATCCTATACACACCCCCTTCTTCTGTAGATAAACGGCATCATCCCATTTAATAAATGTTGACACGAGATAAAAGTTTAAAAGCTCTAAAAAATGGCTACCAGATATTAAGGCTTCATTTTGGAACTTGATGGCCCCATATTCGTCAATAGATTGCTGCACAACTTCTAGCAGGTCTTTGTGAGGAATGGAGTAAAAAAGATCCTTGATGTCAATGGAAAAAGCTTGGTAACCTTGGTCAACATTAGTTTCTAAAAATTTGATTATTTCACCCGAGTTCCTTATCAAGAAGGGGTCGTTAACTGACAAACACCTAAGCTTGGCTTGTAAAAACATTGCTACTGGCTTCTGCCAGGAGTCATATTCTGACACAATCACCCTTAGGGGAACGTCCACCTTAACGTCCCCTTGACGTAACGTATGAAATACCGCAAGGAGGTAAAACGAGGGGTTGCCAGAGCATGCTTTAGGAATGCCTTGATGAAGTCAAGTCATCACAGTATGGCCGCTAGTTTTGCAGGACAAAGCAAGCGATTATCCCTGGCGGGCTATCCAGTGTTGGTGCAGGTGTCAGTGGCTGAGGGCTTGTTGCAGGTTCACGTAAGCGGGGATGTCTGCAGAACAATGGTGTGCCAGATGCTGAAAAAACCAGTGTCATACCCTATGTGCATAAAGTTTCACACCATTTGAAGAAGATAGCCCTGAGAGAAAACGTCCGCGTAGTGTTCTCTGCCCCAGTGAAACTAAATCGACTATGCAAGCTGACGAATCCTATGAAGGAGTCGCAACCCGCCTGTGGAAAGAGGCATGCGACTAGGTTTGTGGAATGTTCCCTAGCTGTCGTGTATATGTTCCCTCTGTCGTGCGATGCGGTTTACATAGGACAGACGGGTAGGTGTATCAATGACCGCCTACGCGAACATTGTTGCAATGTAAAAAACAAGGTTTCCTCAGGCAGTTTCCTGGCTATGCATTGTAAGACGTGTGCATGCACTCCATTGTTTGACCGTTGTGTCGTTTTGGGCCGCAGTCGTAATCAGTTGACACGTGAGATTATCGAGGCGAATTCTATTGCGAAATGTGTGAAGCTGTGTGTGAGTACGCCATCTATAGCCTTATCTGAAAAAGAGATCGATTTTCTTGAGCGTGTGCAGTGAGGTGTAGTTAATGTGATATTGGTGTAAACTGCGTTTTCTGGTCACGTGTGCTGCGCCATATGTTTGGTTTTTGGTCTGGTAGCGGCGTCACGTGTGCTGTGAGGTGAGCCATATAACGTGCTGTAGGGTCATGCAATAAACAAAAAGTTGGAAGTTTAGCGCTCATCCTGTTGCCTGTGTTTCCTTCTTCGCTGAAGCCTCTTTTCTTTATGCTCAAACTGAACTGCGCTATACCAATACGTTGTCATAATGCTTCCATTTGGTCATGCTGAAAGAGAATGAACGTTTGAAATTTTGCGAACGAAAGTATTAGGAAAAACATTTTTTTTCACGTCATAGAGTTTAAAAATATAGTCGTGACCAATGCACTATATTCGCCAACACTTATGCCTCGCACATGAATTTGCACACTTTTATCATGTCCAATGCTGCAGCCAGTTGTGCCACTTGCAGGGCACCGGGAAGATTCCTTTTGTTACAGCAATCCACTGGTACTGACAGACAGGCAGCATCTATAACAGGCCCAAACCATGTAGGAAAGCAGATGTAGCACTTACAGCTGCCAAAAGACAGCCTTTCAGTGCAACCTCTGTAATGAACATGATTAAATGCGAAGCACTTCTCAGTGAACTTCTGCGGCTTTGAGCGTATCTATCTATCTATCTATCTATCTATCTATCTATCTATCTATCTATCTATCTATCTATCTATCTATCTATCTATCTATCTATCTATCTATCTATCTATCTATCTATCTATCTATCTATCTATCTATCTATCTATCTATCTATCTATCTATCTATCTAGCCACCTTCGACTTTGCTCTCCTGGCTGTTTCGTTAATGGGATGTATACCGAAATTGCTATGGCATAACACGACTGTATGACGAACATAAATGACAGGCAATAACATGTATGACAGGCAATTAACATGTATGTCATAATCGGCATGATTTACATGCCACGGTCTTTGTGCTCTTGCGACCGTTTCGTTAACTTGATATATACCAAAACTGTTAGGGCGTGACAGGAGTGTGTGATGAAGGTATGTGGCAAATTCTAACGTGCAAATCATGACACACGTGTCCCGTACAGCATGGTTTACATGACATAGTCTCGGGGCGCTCGCGACTGTTTAATTAAATGGATATATACTAAAACTGGTATGACAAAATAATTCAGCATGACGAACATAAAGGACGGGTGGTGAAATGAAAATCGTGATACGCACATCATGTTTGGCATGACATACCTGACATGCTCATGATGCGCTCGCAGCCATTTGGCTAGCTTTACATGTACGAAACTTGGTATTTCGTGACGTGACTGTATAACGAACATGAATGACTAGTGGTAACATGAAAATCATGAGAAGCATGTCATGTAGGTATTGGCTTACATGGCACGCTCATGGTGCCCTCGCGGCCAGTTCGCTAGCTTGATATACACAAAAAAAATTACACCATCTCCCGCTAAAGGGGACCATGAGGCGATGCGAAGCCGGAGCACTTGCACGATCGCGTTCCGTTGGCGTTCGTTGGGCATGCTACCGACCTCGCGTCGTGGAACGCGAAGAGGGACGCTACGCGCGTCGTACCTTCCATCTAGCCTGGCCGTTAATTCTCACAGGGCGAGCGGGGAACGCGGTCGACAGGCGGGCGAGAGGGGGGAGCGTAGGAGAGGAGAGGAGGGGAGGGGACGCGCATGCGCTCGAGCTCATCGCGGCGTTGCGCAGGAGAGAATTTCGGCATGTCTAGCCCGCGCTTCAGAGGAAGAGTGGAAAGGGGAGGGGGGTATGGGAGAGGGAAAGTGGAAAGAGGGAAAGTGGAGAGGGTGAGTGGAGAGGAGGTGTGTGGAGAGGGTATGCGCATGCGCAGTAAGGGTGGTCACGCCGCACACCACCACCACCGGATTGAGCTCGGCCTTAATATACTTCGCATCTAAAATTGGTACTTCGTGAAGCGACTGTACGACGAACATAAATGACAGGTGTTAACATGAGAATCGTGACATGCATGTCAAGTAGGGCATGATTTACAAGCCACGCTCGCGGTGTGCTCGCGACCCGTTCGTTAGCTTTAGATACATCATAATTGGTATTGCGTAAAGTGACTGTACGACGCACATAAATGTCAGGTTTAACACGCCTATCGTGACATGCATGTCAAGTAGGACATGGTTTACATGCCACGCTCATGCTCCGCTCACGACTTCACTTACCTCTAAGTGTATTACTATGGGGCAGCCGACTTTTATCATCCTCAGCAGTGTCCATGTAGGAATCGTCGTCCTGAAAAGCAAATAGTCTTTGCTGCCACGACAGAAACTGAGCCAGTTTCGAGTGAACTGCAACATTTCTATATGAGCAAAGCAGTGAAGCTTAGTTCGGATTGCTTTGTACGATGGAGTACCACGATATGATACCGTAAACATTGCGAGTACTTCTCTGTGGTTTCCAAAGGGTGCAGTGGTTACGTCGTCCTGTCACATCTAGGTCTCTGCAACGCAGTTGTCCTGGAAAGCAGAACCAATTCTCTGTTGCACACACGAGAAGTTTGAATTGTTTCACATTGTTGGACGTCAAACACTCGTTCGCGCCTTCGTACAGTTTTGTAATGCACACAATCTCTTAACGCACTTCATCCCGGCAATAGACTACTGCAGCTCATGAGGATGACCTCAGCTTACCCCAGTTTGGATTTCCACTGTCACACCAGCCGCGTCGCCCTCGATTGCGGACTCGGCAATAGCAACCTGAAAAGCCGAACAAGAGGAAAAGGTGGCTCGCCTACTCGGTATACGTTTACGGTGGCGATCATAAGTGGGATTCGACACTCACCGAGACGCTGGCTTGCTCCTGCAAGGGCACCTGTGGCGGGAATGACTGGACGGCACAGCTGATGGGCAGAGGACTCCCCTTTTGGGCACGCCAAGAGCCATCCCGGGCGCAGGATTGTACACATAATGCGATGTCGAGAAGTGCACATAACATAGCATCGGTTTCTTTGGCTCCTCCTTCTGCCGTCTACTCCTTGGGCACAGCGCTGAGCCATATCGAACGACGGGGCTCATCGCGCGGCACCACATGAAGCGATACAGTTTGGTTGACACTGTCGCTGCCCTTTAGCAGACGCCTTGGGCCATTTGTACAGCCGGATCACGCCATCGTCCCCATCGCTTTCCTTGAAGCCGATATTTCCAGTGAGGAGAACGCGTTGGCGTATCATGCGATGGTGAGTATGGACGAGGTGCCCAATGGGGTCTACAAATGCACCACGCAATGACGATGTACAAGTCCCGCGCTTTGGCGACTTGATTCCGAGAACCCTGGTGACGAGGTACGCGTTGTCCGGACAGTGGTCCGGAGGGTTGTTGACTTCGAAGATATTTCATGACGGCCACTGTCTCGAGCACCTGGAAACGTACGCTTGCGCTTACGTTCATGTGAAGATGGGTCCTGGCGCGATGAGAACCTTTCCAGCGGTTCCGCCTCACGTTCACAACACCGCGCAGAAAGAGGTTTTCGCGACTGCCCCGTCGGGCTTCCGCGTAACGCCACGACCACAGGCCGCCTCGCTCACTCGACCCGGTTTACCAAGCACCTGCATTTCGGGCTCGATGCTTCCGTGCACTACTAATACCAGTGGGAAAGGTTTCTGGCCGATAGGTCAACCTCAACGCACACCGGCGTCTGTCATTTTGGTATTTTTGAGCCTAGACTTAACAAGCCACGCAACGAAACCAACGAAACTGCAACGCTGGAGCGCGACGCTGGCGAAGTAGGCGAAGCATGCACGCTGTGCGCGGAGCAAAACCGAAACCACGACGGCCGCACGGAGCGCCATGCCATTTTTTCTGCTTTTTAACGCGATAGCGTTAGAGAGCTCGTTTCGCAGAAATTCCGTCGTCGGTGTCGGCGTCGCTTGTGAGCGAAAAATCGTCTATGACCGAAAAATCCAGAAAGATGCAAATAAAATAAACAATAAAAGTCTTCCGTACCATTGAGGATCGAACCCAGGCCGTTTGCGTGGCAAGCAGGTGTCATGCCACAAAGCCTCGATGTTACTTGCAACTGCTGCGGGAAAAAACACTACATAAATGCCATGTAGCGGACGGAGTCTCCTTAAAGGAACACTAAAGAGCAAAACGATTTTTCTCATATTAGTAAAGTAAAGTAAAATAAAGTAAAGTTTCACGATACCAAAAACACCACGCTTGCTGCGAGAAGACGCTTAGCGAGCGAAAAAACACGCAAAAACAAAATGTCTGTGGCGACGCCACCTTGAAGTTTCCGCACCATTCGTCGTGACGTCACATGTTTTGACGGCGCCTACTAGTGGGGCTCTTCGATTTTCCACTTCTGGATACCCGCGGGCTGCCAGACCCACAGAGCACGCTCGTTTTTCGCGGGTTGCTCCGACCCCCCCGCGGCGCACTTCCGGTTGGCGTTCGCTTTTCTCGGGTTGGACGGCTCTGGCGACCCGCGGGGAGCCCGAGGGTCGCCAGAAGCTTCCAGAACAATTTAGTCGTGGAAGCTGTCTGGAAGGTTTCGGGCCAGCAGACGCCGAAAAGAAACGATACGCGCTCGCCGCCATCTTTGTGAGGACTCGACGGATTGCAATGCGGGCGCTTGGGGACTACACACCTTCGCTTGTGCTTACGCTCGGCGCCGTTCCGCCGTGCGAGATGGCGCGATTACGAGTGGCGGCGAGCATTTGGAGCTAATGTTTATTGCTTTTCTTATGTGCCCCGTGAAGTTTCCTTCCGTGAACAACGCGGCGAACTGTCGCGTTCTAACTGCGTCGTACACATGTTCCAAAAGCTATGTACACGTTCGTACGCACGCATGCGGCATGGAGACCCCTTTCGAGTTTATTTTTTCGTAGTAGTATTCGATTGTGGGGCTGTCGTGTGTGCTTTCTGAGCACTTAGCGAAGACGATTGTGATCGAACTATTTCGCTCCGTCGTATGTCTGCGTGCGTGAACCCCGTCAGAACTTAACTATTTCAACTAGGTCTTCGATGTTGATAAAATGCACTGATTGGCTAAAAGCGATCGCGACATTGTTTTTTGTGTGATGCTCGTTGGTCGCGAACGGCGTGCGAGCGTATTTCGATCTACGGGCCAGTATATGAGGTGTGGTATTATGTTACGCTACGACGCATCGATGTGAAAAAACGGAGATGAATTCAGAAATGTATACATCCTTTTGTTGCTTATTTCATCGTCGGCTTTGTCTTTTAACACGAAAGTGTTTTATGCCGGGGTCCACCAAGACTTCAGTGACGTATTTCCGTCGAAAAAATATACACAATGAGATGGCAAAAAGGTACCTCAACGGGCATCGAACCCACTACTGCTCGGTCCGCAACAACAGTTGCCGGGCACACTATCCACTGCGCCACGGTCACAGACTCTGGAGGCTTTACGAACGCGCCTTTCATATCTACCACTCTCCCGGTCGGCGGGTGGTATTGACCTCTGGGAGTGGTAAGGTAAAGTAATTCGTCATTGCTGTGGCCTCGGCGACTAGCACCTGCAACGCGTTTTCGCGTCCGTCCCATTCGGCGCGTTTTCAATAGAAGTGGAATTTTGTCAAGACCTTAACACACCATGAGGTGGCGATCTTTGCCCAAGCGTCGTAAAAGCGTCGGCCTCGCTCAGCATCACGCTAATACAAACCAAAAATAGCTCTGCGACGCGCGCCTGCCTCACCTGGCATAACCTGGCTCTAACAGCGCGTTCCATGCTCAAGCGCTCGCCCCGAGAAAAATCGCGGCCGGGCTACCGGGGCGGCACGACGCGCTTTGCGTTTCCCTCTAGTCCGGCCTTGGTGTTCAATCACGTTTTAACATGCCGCAGAATGGCGACCAAGTTCTGCGTCCAATATGCGACGCTCTTCTGGCTATCACACCTCGTTCTCTGATTACACTTTCACCGTTAACTACTACGGCTACCACAAGGGTTTGTTTAATCATTTAACATGGACGTTAGTCGTCGGGATGGAGATGTACCACCAATCATCAAAGTGGGTGCATACACGTTAAACGGCGCCATTAGCTGCCATACATCAATATACATTGTGCAAACTCTCTTATATCAATGTACAGTAAGGATTCAGTTACTTCAGTAAGGGCACGCTTTACTTTCGTGTTATTCCGATTCCTATGACGGAGGGATCAACCGTAGTTTTTCCATCTCTTAGTAATAATGCCATGCAGTATGTACGCGTTTGTCACCTAGTAGCTCAAATAAAAGTTGAGCTACATGAGAGTTTTGGAGTGCCGCTTCTTACTCCGAGAGGCTCAGGCAACAGCTGCCAAAACGAGTCGAAGACGCGTCACACAAAAGTTTATTATTGCGATAGCAATTATATGGACAGTCTCGGCTGGAAAATGTCCGTCCCCGTCGCCGTCATGCACCGTATATGTATAAGTATGTATATATATATAAAAGCCCCGAAGAAAAATAATTCAGAAAAATGCTTCCGAAGCGCGGAATCGAACCAGGGACCTCTTGCTCCGCAGCGAGTGGCGCTATCCACTACGCCACGAAACGCAGATCCTCCACGTAGCTAACGGCGAGCGTTATATACATACCCTTTACCGCTGGACGGACTCAGAGACGGCAGGCGATAATAAGCGTTTCTTCATTACCAGCGAGATGGCGCTAGCAGCACGACGGGCGCATTTAAAAGTCGTCGTCGAGCTCGCTCGCTTCTTATATTTGCGCAGCGAGAACATTGCCCTTCCGTTGTCTGCTCGCGCGGTTTTCTCGCGGTGAGGGGAAGAGGAATGTTTCACGCTTTCACCGTAATGTCCGCGCTCATGTTACCGAGCGTACGAAAGTCACTCGAGCTGAAGGGACGCCGCTAAACGAACAAACAGAAGATGAGCGCGAACTATCAAGTGTCACAGCTCGACAGTTGAAGCACGCTAGTTTCCTTCACTGCTTCGGCCGCCTTTGCAACAGGAACGCTGTTCAAACTGAGAGTATGCATTGGCGAGCCTCACTTCATATAGCATTAATTTCTTGCTATCGCATTCATTGCTTCGCCCTTGCGGCGAAACTGTGACTTTTTTAGACATAACGCGCCTTCGTGGCACTGATACCGCCGCATGTCTCAAGTTATGACAAAACGCAAGCTGGTCAACGCGTGTGTGCGACGTAGTACGCGATAGATCCTCGAGCTCTTTTGGGGACACGATCACTTTCGTGAGATTTCGCATCGTGTTGTGCAGCGACGGTTACATGTACTAAGCAGGCGCGAGGTGGTTAAGCCGTTAGCGGCGCGGCAGCTCACCTTGCTTCGTTTTCGAGGCGCCGTGCGCCAGCTGGCTGTTTTGTTCGCGGACGGGGCGAGTTACGCGTGATCTTGCGAACGTACGTGATCGTATCCCAAATGCTTATGCTCGAGATCAGCCCTTCAGCAAACCTAGCCACATATTTCCAAGCGGGCAATGCAGAAGAAACCAACGCGCACGCGGCGCAAAGTTTCGTTTGCTGCCACGGCGGTAGCGTTTGCTCACGTTTACGCTGGCTGTCCCAGCGTTCGATTTTGCAATCTTCGGGCAGCTTCGGGTTGTCTCGGGCTTCCCACAAACGTGACCAAGACGCTGTTTCCCGTCCCGACCGGAACTAGCTAGCTGACCCTCTGGCTAGCTCTGGCTGCCAGCGAACTGCCAGAAGTCCGAAAATCGAAGATCCCCAGTGACTACGTAGTTCCTAATCGGTAAAAATGAAGTACATTGTCCTTTGAGGGGGCCATAGACTTAACATACCAAGTTTGGGGTAATTTTGTTGAGCCAATGGCGCCAAAATACGATAAATACACTTTGAAATCCGTGACGTCACGCGGAAAAATTTCGGCCCGAAATTTAAAAATGATACTTTCAATTTGATTTTGTCCTTCATTCAAAAATCTATGATGGCGAAATTAAAGACATTAGAGTTCTCAGAGCACATTTTATCGATCTAAACCAATTCGTTGTTTCTCTTTAGTGTCCCTTTAACGCATTTTGTTCGGCAGGTGTGACGACGAAAATGAGCCCATTCGGCGATTTGTAGTGCATTGGTGATGCCATTAAACTACGTTTTTTTGCGCGACGCCATGCTTTGAAAAAACCGAGATAGTGGACCCCTCGCCCCCCCGATCTTTCAGAAGCCACGGAAGTGGCTATATATATATATATATATATATATATATATATATATATATATATTATATATATATATATATATATATATATATATATATATATATATATATATATATATATATAGCAGAAGCAAGGTGTTGACGCAAAAGTGAAAAGAAGCTTTATTTGACGTTTCGACCGTGGGCCCGGCCTTCGTCAGAATTACTCCCGGATCCGGCGACACCTTTCCTCGAATATATATATATATATATATATGTAAATGCATGCGCAGAAAGCGAGGCAAACAACGAACAGATAACGTTTTGTGCAATGCAATACATAGGTATAGACATGCGCAAAAGGGCAGGCTCACAACAGTCGGATACCATCTTAATCACAACCTGCGATGCAAGAACGCGCTCTCTGCCTGCGAAAGGAACAATGAAGGGTCACTAATAAACCTCGTGCTTTTATGTGAAAAGCTTCCAACTGCTCCCGAGCAGTGGTGTCCCTGCTTCTCCCAAGAATCTGAATTTTATGCGGATACGGCTCACACTTGTGGGAATTGCAATGGGCCGGCAAATGTGCCCCATCTTTACCTTTTAGTGACAGCTCGTGTTCCCGCGCACGCTCATTCACGCACCTTCCCGTCTGGCCGACATATGTCTTGCCGCAGGAGAGCGGAAATTCGTAAACACCGGTGGCACATTTTGTGTATGAGTTTGCGTGCTTCTTGCCACAGCCACTTTTCTTGTTCCCGCCATTTAGAATACGCGGGCAAAGCTGAGATAGCTTCCGTGGCGCGGAAAAAACAATTGGCACGCCGTACCTGTTCGCAACCTTCTTGAGGTTGTGTGAAATCCGGTGCATATACGGGACGACCTCAGGTCTCACCGTTCCTCGCTCTTGCTCAACCCCAGCACTGTGGTGTTCACATTTGTGTTTTCTTTGCGCGAAATAGCCACTTCCGTGGCTTCTGAAAGAACATGAACCGACTAGCCCAACAACGTCAGAGCCGTCGATGGGGAGAGTCTGGCGAATGGGCGGGGCAGTGACGTCGCGGCGCGCCGATGACGCTGTTCACGTCACCGCCACGCCTCCGCTCCGGCGGCGTCCGCCATATATAGTCTTTCCGCGCGACGGGCGCACGGCTGAGGCTATGTACGCGCTATTCATTCGTGAAATCTAGCGCTCCTAAACAAATTGCGAAAGTGAAATTGTGCAAGAACATTGTTATTCAAATTTAATGAAAAATATGGAGTGAATTAGAACGTGTCCAAATCATCGTGAAACTGAGTTGTGCACGCAGATTCGAGTCCACGACGTTCTACGATACGCGCTGTGCTTTTAGAGCGCAGCTCTTAAGGCCCGAACACACGTACGCGTTGCAGCGCGTCAACGCGTGACTTTTTGACGCTGCGTCGCGCCCTCTCCCTGTGGAGAGGGAGGGCGCGCAGCTTCGCGTAGCCGCGCGCCCTCTCTCCCCATAGGGAGAGGGCGCGACGCCGCATCAAAAAGTCACGCGTTGACGCGCTGCAACGCGTACGTGTGTTCGGGCCTTTAGGCGCCTGTTCCTGCGTCGCTCGGCATCGCCGTTGGCGTCGTCGGCGTAACCGATAGAGCGAACGAGGACGAAAGACAGCGAACGTGGATTCTGTCGATATCACGAGCCACTGGCCTCTAACAACGCTTTCTTCCTCCGTCATGCGTGCTCGCCCGTCGTTCGGAGCTCGTGCGCATGCAGGGCTAGTGGGTGCGCTGCTACTGTCTCGCTTGTCGTGACGGGAATGTCGATGACGCCTGCAATGCACAGAGTGGCGTGCGTAGCACTCGAGCACTGGCAGTTTCTGTGGTAATATGTAACGAATGTTCCAATGCGGATAGCCAGAAATTCACAGTTCGCGTTCCCTCAACACAAAGCTGCGCTCAGAATTCGCATGAGGGAGTATCGTGATCATCGGTGACTTTTCGAGCTATGAAGAGCTGTGGGTTTGCGTCTATCTTGTTTTCTTTTAAATGCAAAGCATTTCTTAGCCAACTTCTGCGACTTTGAGCGTATCTATCTATCTACCTATCTAGCCGCCTACGAATTTGTGCTCTCCTGGCCGTTTCGTTCATGGGGTGTATACCAAAGTTGGTATGGCATAATGTGACTGTATGACAAACATAAATGACTGGTCATAACATGAAAATCGTGATATGCATGTCATGTACAGCATGGTTTACATGCCACACTCTTGGTGCTCTTGCGGCCGTTTCGTTTATTTGATATATACCAAAATTGGTATGGCTTGACAAGAGTGTATGGCGAACATAAATAACAGGAGTTATGAAAATCATGACACGCGTGTCATCTACAGCATGACTTACGTGCCACGCTCATGGTGCGCTGGCGGACGTTTCACTAGCTTGATATACACCAAAATTGGTATTGCGCGACATGACTGTGCGACGCACATAAATAACGGGAGTTAATACGAAAATCATGACATACGTGTCATGTATAAAATGACTTACGTGCCACGCTCATGGTGCGCTGGCGGCCGTTGCGCTAGCTTGATATACACCAAAATTGCTGGTGCGCGACATCACTGTGTGACGAACATGAATAACAGGAGTTAATGTGAAAATCATGACACGCGTGTCATGTACAGCATGACTTACGTGCCACGCTCATGGTGCGATGGCAGCCGTTCCGCCAGATTGATATACACCAAAATTGGTATTGCGTGATGTGACTCTGTGACGAGCATATATAACAGGTGTGATTTTTGGAACATGTCACGTGACAAGTGTTACGTGAGAATCATTGCATACCACGCCGGTAAAGTCTGTGCACGTGTTCTGGCAGCAAAGCAGAAGATAAAGAAGAGGACGGATTGCGTGCCGGTTCATGATGATGACAATTTTTATTCGCCACTAACGGGGATTCTCCAAGCTTAAACAGCTCTGCTTTTAAAGGAAACAGGGATACCAGCGCACGTAATTATATTAAGGCCACAAAAGCGGGCGTACACAAGCGGCTTAGGGATCTCGAGCCCTAAAATTCCCTCTTAGAGAATTTTAGTGCCGGGATCCCAAAAGCCTTTCGTATGTAAGCCCCTTACGTTCCTTTGTATAGTCCATGGGTGCGGCTGAGAGTACAAGGGAACGTAAGAGGGTGAATAAGGAAGCGGCTTGGAGTCCCCGGCACTAAAACTCTCTGAGACAAAAAAAAAAAAAAAACTCACAGGGTCCCTTATGCATTCGCCTAAGACCACTCGAAGGTGAAAGCCGTCTTCCTTTTCTTCAGTTGATATATTGTTCCTCCCCCCCCCCCCCCCTCGAAAGCTTTGCGACCTAACACCGTTTTGCACTGCCTCCAAGATCGGAGGCACTGCAATCTTTCTACACTACATCTGGTCATGTGCTGATGTCATGGCGTGAAATCACGTTATTCGACGTCATGATGACGTCGCAATCTTTAGTCGTATGGTCACGTCATTACGTAATGATTTTTGACATCCCTCCTGTTGACGCCGCCGACGCGGGACGCCGACGCTGCGGACGCCGGCGGTCAATTTTCGCGTTTGCTGAGGCATCTAAGGTTTTCGTCAGAGCAGGTGCAGGGCCCCCAGTAGGCGCGTGTTAAATGGAAACAATACCTCGTTCAGCTATTCTGATAGCGGACATCCTGTTGGTTTACTTTACAAAATCATTTTTCTGCTCAACTTCTTCGCGCTCTATACTTCCTAATCACCAAATTTAATCGAGCACATAAGGGCCCCTTGCTATAGTGGAAGAGCTTCCTGCACGAGCACAGACATCGTGCACTATAAGTGCATGACTAAAAAGCGCAAGGCACATTCGCTTAGCACAGAGGCGCAGATTAATTTACATGCGCGAATTAAACGTGAAACTGGTAGCATGTACACAAGCGGCCACACAGCGGTAAATGACACCACAATCTGACAGCCACAGAAACGCACACCACGTAACGTACAACACATGCCAGGTAACCTGCGATATCGAAATAAATCTTCCCCTCACAACATCACGGTAACATCCCAAGCTCGTGCTCAGAACGCGCGATAAATTACGCAAACGCAACACATCACGCTTGACACTTATAGCGTGATCGCTACAAAATTTCAATCTGCCCAAGCGATCGAAACGCGAACCATAAAACTTCTTTTTTTCAGCGCGACAAAATTATTTTTAAAGTTTGTGCACCTGAAAGGGCCCCATTGCACAACAAATAATAAGTTTGTGTTAATGATACGCTGTTTATTATACCAGCAATATTCAAACTAAATACTCAAGTAGGTATCTCGCATAGCACGGAGCAGTCGGTCGGGGTCCATTTGCTGCGTCTGATGTTCCTGATCCAAAGGCGTCGTCGCTTCTTTTCCTTCGGAAGCCTAAAAAGGCGGAAATCCTGCGCGCTGCTGTTTGAACAGCCACCCACGCGACAGAAGCCCATCGCACGCAACAAATTCACGCTTGAATACGCGCGGCTTCGCACAAGAGCTGCGTAACCTACGCGCGCTCCTCAGCGATCGTTTAAGTGCGGCGCGCCGGCGTCTCTCCGTCGCCGCAGCGCCGGACCCCGCGCCGCGCTGTCGCCACGGCCGCCCGCCGCCGCCGGTGAGGAGAGAGGGATTACGTCACGAGAAGAGGGCGGCGCTAGGGCGGAGCTCGGAGAGCGGCGAGATGAAACAATCGCCAAACTCTCCCGAAGGGTATATATGGCTCTGAACAACGTGTGCTTCTGGCCCCCCCGATCGCCGCTAAAAAGAAACACAAACTTACCAACAACTCCGCAAATGGACAACTATGTCCATCTAGCGGAAAATGTATCGAACAGCAAACATAAGGTAATGTCCTGTGAGGCATTGTGAGAAACATGCGGAACCATATAGGCTCGTCGAGACATGTTTCTCACAAAGCCTCACAGATGGCAGCACATTACCTAATGTTTGCTGTTTGTTTATATATTTTTAGCTAGATGGACATTGTTGTCCATTTTTGGAGCTGTCTGCAAGTTTGTGTTTGTTTTTAGCGGCGATGGGTGCACTAGCCCGTTTTTTTTCGAAACACGGCATCGCTCAAAAAACGTAGTTTGATGGCATCGTCAATGCGCCTACAAATTTTCTTCGTGACACCTGCCGAACAAAATGCGTTAACGAGACTCCTTCCACTACATGGCATTGATGTAGTGTTTAAGCCTGTACGATTACTATAGATACATCGCGCGCGCGCGTGAGTGTCTGTGTGCGTGTGCGTGTGTAACAACACACATGAATAAGTATGCACTTAGTGGTTGAAGTGCGCACTAGGGACCGGATTTCGCTATCGCGTTCAACTCTGAAAGGCGAAGCTTAAGGGTCCCCCAATTTTTTATGTTAGTTTTGTGCTAAATTTGTACTTCCTTGAGTGGCACGGCTTAATAGGTGCCGAGTACTGTTTATGGATGTTTAAGAGAAATTTCATTCGGCGTTTCTATTAGCAGCATTAAATCACTGTAAACCAATCGCGGCCCGTCTGGGTTTGTGATTTTTTACGTCACGAGCGCCGGATGCGGGAAAGCCGAAGAGACGTCAGCACCCGTCCTTCGGTTTTTCGGTATTTTCTCGCTTACAAAAGCTCCGCTCGCAGTAACAATGGTACCGTTGTAATCTTAATAAGATAATCTACCATCGAAGCGCAACTTCCGGTTTCTCTTTATTGTCCCTTTAAGCATGCTGAGAAATTTTGCGTTCTTACGACAACACACTTCTTCCCCCTGCACAGCTGCATGCATGCCCGCCAGCACTGAAGACATTGTAGAGAGCTTCGGAAACAAAAAGAAATAAAACGTGACAGAGGAAGTGGAATGGGAGGTTTTTGTTGGTCTTGTTCGTGATGAATGACGTTGGATCGTGAATTTCCCTTCTTTCTCCCCCCTTTTATCTACATAATTTCTTAACGAAGTAAAATTGAGGACGCAGAACCTTATTACACCCTAAGGGAGTATATGGTCCAGATGCAGGTAGTATTAAGGAGGATTGCAGCCCTTGAAACGCCCAATTAGGCTAGTTTGCGTTTTCAGAGTACCACACACAAGCTCTGTTTCCCACGGTCAGTGGCAGCCGCCAGTTCCCGAGTAGTAGGCCTTAGTGGGGTGTCACTATAAGGGTAAAAACACATTTCCCTTGTCGTAAGTTCAGTCCGTGCTCAGAGCGCGGCGTGCCATTACGCCTGCTGCTGACGTACGCGGGCAATCGGAAACACAAAGGACGTAAGTATGCGCGCTGCCGAGCCAGTAGGCGTGCAACTAGTTCACAAAACAATCTCTCGCGCTCATTAAACACCATATTGGTAAGAACTTTAATGTAAAGTTTCAGTGGATCCCATCCCAAGTTGGCATTGAAGGCAGCGAAAAGGCTGATGCCCTTGCATGCGAGGCGCGGACAACTGTTCCAAAAGTAACAACTCCTAAGACTTCCCCGAACAAAAATGATGCGATACGCAATCATTTCAAGGCGATCTACAAGTTTCCACAACAAGTATGTGTAATCCATGGACTTTCTCGTGAACAAGCGACGCTGTTGTACCGCATAAGAAGCGGCTCCGCATACACCATGACTTGGTCTTTCAAGACTGGGCGGTACGCTTCCCCGTTTTGTGCCTTCTGCGGTGGCATTGGGGACATTGAACATTTTATTTGGCTTTGCCCGCATTTTGATGTGGAAACAGCAGCGATGGTCCGCAGATTGCAAAAAGGTTGTCATAGGCACCGAACATTTGAAGACGTCATTTTTCCTAAAGCCCCGCGGCAACGAGGGGGAGCGTGCAATGAATTTCGCTGGTCTTCCTGCAAGACACTGGGCTGTACAGCACGTGGTGACAGACACCTAAAGTTCAGGAGATGCTCAGGCGGAACAATTGCCGGCCGTGCAGGCCAGGCTAACCCCGCTTGCTGCAACATCATAACCTCCACCACCACCAAGGAAAACAGCGAATTAGACGACAATATGAATGTCAATAGATCGCGTCAGTGCCTACAAAGACGCGATGCACCGCGCCAGACCGCGCAGCGAGAAGTAGCCGACCGGAACTATGAGTTGCGAGCAGCCGCCGTCAGCCCCCGCCAAGTTACGCGGAAACGAAACAACACCAAATTCAAGTGGGGTGACGTAACGCACTGGGTGGGGCACCTCGAACGGCGCTGCCTTCTCCTTCGGAATGAAGCGAGTTAAGATGGAATGCGTCCGGTAAATATAGCGATCGCTATACATTTATCCGGTCCTGCTTTAGCTTTTCGAAAAATTATTTCGGCTATATATTCCTGGGAGGTGTCCCCCTCACTCTCAGGTGCTTTTCACGCCAAGTGCGAGGGGCGGTTCGTGACCCCTTTAAGAGTTGAATCCGACAGCGATGTGCGCACACACACGGACGCACTATCGCCTTGTCAATCGCTAGCTTGCTTTCGCTTCTCGATGGAGGCGAATACACAGTGCCGCGAGGAAAGCCAAAGTACAAACGCCCTCTGGCTCCTATCTTATGTGCATGTACCTCGAATTTTCGCTCACGACCAACGCTGCTTTTTCGCTTAGAACCAAATACGCCGACGCCGCCGACACCGGAATTTATGCGAAACGATCTCTCTAACGATCTCGCGTTAAAAAAACAGACGTGACTTTCTTCAAGCGGCCGCTAAACGGTAGAGCTGTTACATGCGCCTCCAAGACAAAAACATGATAACTCAACCTTACGACGCATGCGCGAGCGTGGAAAGAAAAAAGAAAACGTGGCTAATCTCTCCGTCATAGGAATCGGTAAAACACGAAAGCGAAACGTGTCTCTACAGAAGTAGTGCTTATTGTGTTGTGATATATGAGAGCTTGTACAATGTCTATTCGTGTTTGGCAGCTATAGCACCGTCTGACGTGGATGCACCCATGTTGACGCCTAGTGGCATGTCTCCCTCGCAACAACGCCTATGAGCATGATTAAACCGTTGCGGTAGCTGAAGTTGTGAACATATATTTGGACACAGCGAATCGTGAATCCCGCGGCGTAAAGATGACATCAACAAGCTCATAATCATCACTAGTCTTCGATATGCACATCTTCAAAACGTCGTCAATTAAGGAGAGAAACAGCATGGTATGCGCTTTCTAGCAATGGGTAACAGACGCCTGTGCTCATGCATATACTACCACACTGCGCTTCAGCAACACGGCAGGCAGAGGTTCGTAGCATGAGCCGCAAACGCGTGCGTCCTGCTGGCCTCTGTCTCGCTCGGCGCGTAGCGTTGCAAATTTTGGCAGACGTGATCGTGAACGCCCAGTGTAGGCATTGCGCTCGTCAGCTCGAAATTGTCAAACCTAGTGAGGGGCCCTTTAAGAGCTCCGCTTTTAAAATGTGTCTGCACTGCCTTAGGTGAAAACTTTAAGGGAATGTGCACTAAATAGCGGCAACAGGTTTCGCTTATGAATTTATGATAAGCAGTCCGCTAGGCGCGCGCTTGCCTTCATAAGTAAAATACGTATGTACACCATCCAAATGCAGCCGTAGTCTGAGATATCCTGCGCCGCTCAGCTGAGCCCACGAGGCGCGCTTTCCTGCGAGGCGATTCGGAGGCCGCGTCGTCGGCTCCTTGTCTAGGGGCCTTCGCGGCAGGTTGTGGGACGGCACCGCACCTGGTGTAAGTCACCTATGCTTATAGCCTGCGTGCAATAAACGGATTAAGTATTGGCGAGGCGCTTAAACGCGGTTACAAGCTTACCTGAGAGTGGCGCGTACGGTGGCTAGCAGAAGTCACTGTCCGCGAAATGCTTGCTACACACTGTCGATGAAGGCGTGGGGCTCTTTCCCATTCTGAGCTTGACTATCCACTTCTTCAGCTTCGGGTCCTTAGTATAGTTGTGAAAGCTAACGCCTTTTTCACGAGCGGACGAAGTACACTGATGCAGAGAGCAGTACTTCACCATTGCGCAGCACTCGCCGCGGAGACAAGCGGCCGCAGTTCTAAGAAACAAAAAGCTGTAGTACTAAATGAACGTTAAAAGCAGACCCACGGTTGTTCGAACAGCGTCAGTAGCCACCGTACGCAATATAACCAAGTGAACTGCTTTTTTTGTTGAGATTTACCACAACGGTGGTTTCAACACGACGCTGGGCCTACGTAGCAGACGAAGCGCGCGAAACCCCGCTCTGACGACATACAGGCGCCGTTCGCAGCGCCGCCATCGGTCGCACATCAGGCCAATAGGCGCGTTCATGAAGTGTCCGACATCTGCCAAGGTCGATTGGTCGGTTGATCGTCGGGCGCTTACCGTCGCGGCCGCAAGGTCGTGGGTTCGATGCCAACCGGCGGATCTTGGTTTTTCTTTCTGACCCGTTGGCGCCCATTTTATCAACGTCATATCCGTAACAGAAGTACTTGGTGGACCGCGGCATGAAACACTTTCGTGTTAACAAAACGAAGACAAACACCGGTAGAGGAGAAGCGTGCATACACTCAAGTCCCGCCGTCGCTGCCTTCGCCATTCTGTTCCGTTGTCCGGTCATCGAAGTTTCCTAACTGCTCAGCTGTATCGGTTGTGTGTACGACTGTGATGTCGACGCTGGACTTGAACGGCATTTAGCGACGGCAGTGCAACATCCCGTACTGTGAGCGCGTTGGTTCTGTGATCGTCTGTAGACTCAAGCGAGCTTGCAGCTGTCTGTATGCGTTTTGGGCGAACACATGGTTCGGCAGAGTAGGGAATGCGAACGGTAAGCGGTGCTTCTGTTTTCTCTGTTTCGCGTCTTATCGTCGCGCAGGTGTGTAGTACAGTACCGTACGTCGCGTGGAAAGTACAATGAAAAGCAGAAAAGGAACGCATTAGACGCATATACGTTTGATGCCTGGTGCGCGTTTAAATGTTCAGCTTTTGTGAAGGCCCAGGCTTCGCACGGCCAGTCTATCGAAATGCGAGTACGCCTCAATAAAAACAACTTATGCTATATAATTTCTTTGCTTACCATAAAGCGTGAATGCGACATTGTGCTTTCAGAAAACATACACTTAAGCGAAAGGCCGCGGTTATCACGTCGTCATATGTGCACTGAGGCTAACTTTGTGTTCATTTGATTAAGTTGTAATACTTGTCCGCCTCGGTGGTTACGGTGCTCAGCTACTGACCCGAAAGTCGCGGCTTCGATCTCGGCCGCTGCGGTAGCACTTCGATGGAGGCGAACTGCTAAAAGCCCGAGTACTCTGCGATGTCTGTGCACGTTAAAGAACACCAGATGGGAGAAACTTCCGGAGCCCTCCGTTGCGGCGTGCCTCTAATTATATTGCTATTACCAGTGTCATCGCGATCAAGACGACGAAGAGAAGGACGACAAAAAGATGGCAACAATGTATGTCTCAAAAGCTTACGGTAGTGTAGAACATAAAATATTATTGGGTCAATTTAAATTTCATGATATCTCTAATTATATAGTGAGGTGGCTAAGTGAGTTTTAAATTGGAAGGGATTTTTATTGTTTACTAAAAGGTCGTTCAAATATACACTGCCAGTCACGAGGGGTTCCTCAGGGAGCAGTCACCTCGCCTCTTCTTTTTAATGTATTGCTAAGCACTATTCCCAGCCATGATGGTGTATGCACATACGTATATGCAGATGACGTAGCATTTTTCGTTTCAAACTCTGATATACGTTCGCTATATATTCGCTTACAAACGTATAATTCGCCATTGAAAATTGGTTACAGGCTATCCATTTATGTCTTAATGTTTCAAAGAGCGCAGTGATAGTTTTCCCTTTGGATAACCCAGTTAATATCAGGCTAACTTGAAACCTGCAGAATATATCGCAAGAGGACTGGGTAACATATCTGGTGATAATTTAAAATTAGCGCCTCCTTTGGCATGCACACATTGTATACATAATCAAGAAAGGAGTACGGGCGCTAGGGGTCCTGTACGAGACTCTGCAACAGTCGATCGGGGATGCGACACACTAATTGTGAAATTTATGACAAGTAGGATGTGCACCGGCTTATAAATTGCGTTCTCTTTTACTCCTGGAAAGGGAGGCGCTAAGGTTATGCCTTGGATCACCGAATTTCGTAGCCAATAATGTTAGAGGCCAGATTGCCCTCTCTTTTTTGCAGATTTAGGATACCAACGGTAGAAACATTCCTAAAGATGTATGAATATCCTATAAAGCCAAAATTTCTTTCAGTCTCAGCCAGCGTCATTTTTTCACTCTTATTGGTCTCGGTTTCATACACCGCAGGTGGGCTACGTACAAGCATTTGTTGACCATTAAATGTGAAACTGAGTCAACCCTACTGAAAAAACCTATATGGTTTCATACAGGACCCATATGTTTTCATACAGGACCCATATAGCGCTATATAGGACCCATACAGGACCCATACAGCGCTATATAGGACCCATACAGGACCCATATAGTGCTATATAGGACCCATGCAGGACCCATACAGCGCTATATAGGACCCATACAGGACCTATAAAGGACCCATATGGTGCTATATAGGACCAATGTAGGACCCATACAGGACCCATATAGTGCTATATAGGACCAACGTAGGATCTATAAACGCCCATATGGTGCTATATAGAACCAATGTAAGACCTATAAAGACCCATACAGTGCTATATAGGACCCAAATGGGACCTATAAATTATCCGTATGGTGATTTGCAGGGCCCAGAAGACCGAATGTAGGACCTCGACAGGGCGCCCTACATAGAGGTTTACTGTAGGACCTATATAGGATTGTTATTATTATACCGAATATGTAGGGACTGAGTAAGACTCCGTTGATACTGAAGTGCATAAAATGTCCAGAATTTAGTTTCTCAACTCTATACCTTTCATGAATGTCATGATTTTATTTAATTAATTTATTTATTTATTATTTATCAATTAACCATTTAACAAGTATTAGTTATACGACATGCAAATATATATGCTAAAGTATATTACAGAGATATAAGTGGTACTCCATGTTTATAAAACTTCGAGGAGACCATGCAAAACCGTCGCTTTGTTTTCTGGGAGAATGACACAACTCACCACAGGGGATCGGCCACGAAACGTGCGGCAGTATAATTTGTTGAAAAATGCGAAAGAAGGGGGGGGGGAGGAAATGCGAAAAAGATAATTCTATTGGGAAGTAAAAATATTTGTGGTAATTTTGGTTCTTTTAATGCTACTTAAACTAATGTTACTTGAATTAAATGCTACTTGAACTAACGTTAAATAATTGAAATAATAAAATCAATATAGATAACATAAATAAATAAATTAATGATAATATTTTTAGATGTACCATAGTTGGTAAACTAAGAATATGGTCGAGTAAAGTTGCTAGGCGGGCTTGCAGCTTGTGATACCATAGTTATTCTACCTTTGTGCTACCATAGTTACTCAAAAATAAGAATATGGGAGGTATGTGGCGCTTTGCCTTGCCCAAGAACTGGGTACAGACTGACTGGAAGCCCGTGGAGCTATCCTGCATTTCCCCAAGAAAGATAAAATAAATATTTTAAAAATGACAGCAAAGCATTTAATCATAAGAGGTGTGAGCGAACAATTATTCTCAACTTAAAAAAAACTCGAATCCATCGCGCGCCTTCTTTCCTTAAAAACAAGTAAAAAAAATGTGTGCGCATAAAAATGAAACCGAGTGAAAAAAGCAAACTTGGGCGCGTTACGGAAAATAAGTAACCAATTAAAATTCCTTTCAAATATGATTGATTACAGCGGTCAGCTACAGCCCCAGAAAAGTAACTGAGCAATTACAGAGATATAATAGATTACTTTCGCATTACTTTCCTTGAAAATCTTATTGCCATATTACAATAACCTTAATTATTCAAACTACAACGAACTATTGTGGTTTCATGGTAGGGAGAAGGCTGGAGGCTTAATGTGGCTCTGTGATAAAGTGTTACACGATAACTTTCAACAGGAGTTGTTTTTTCAAAGTTGTCGCTCATTCTTTCGTGTTTCCTCGTTAAAAGGTCAGCTGCTGCACTTAACGCTCTCCATGCATGTGCTGTAGGGAAGGCTGATATTATAATGTAGGAACACTTAGTGCATCAGCTTGTAGTCGTGCAGTGCCTCAATGCTGTTGGGAAGTGAAACGATGCGCTGCATAGATGAACCGAGACGAATGACAAAACAACACGAAATGGACAAGGACCTTGCGCACTACTAAGCGTGGAAGCACTACTAAACGTTATTTCAATGCTAGTGTCCATATTCTATATGAAGCATCACGTTTCTTTCAGTTGAAGATTACATGCACACCTCAAAACGGTTCATCTGAGTGTTTGGACGACACACACTTCCACTGTCGTGATCAATACTTGGCTTGGTTTGTCGTGCATGAGTGGCAGAAGAGCACGTAATTCTCAATGTTTTGTTTCCTGTGCGTCCACTTAAACGTTCGAAAACATCTTGTTGTACTTCCACGAGAAACCATTCTCACTGCCAGAGCATACAGCTTCGTTACTCTGAACTGTTCTCGAAACAAATTTACCAGCAACTTTCAGTTGAAGATTACATGCACTCCTAAAAACGGTTCATCTGAGTGTTTGGACGACACAAACTTCCACTGTCGTGATCAATACTTGGCTTAGTTTGTCGTGCACGAGTGGCAGAAGAGCACGTAATTCTCAATGTTTTGTTTCCTGTGCGTCCACCTAAACGTTCGAAAACATCTTGTCGTACTTCCACGAGAACCCATTCTCACTGGCAGAGCATACAGCATCGTTGTACCGAACTGTTCTCGAAACAAATTCACCAGCAACTTTCAGTTGAAGATTACATGCACACCTCAAAACGGTTCATCTGAGTGTTTGGACGACACAAACTTCCACTGTCGTGATCAATACTTGGCTTGGTTTGTCGTGCAAGAGTGGCAGAAGAGCACGTAATTCTCAATGTTTTGTTTCCTGTGCGTCCACCTAAACCTTCGAAAACATCTTGTCGTACTTCCACGAGAACCCATTCTCACTGCCAGAGCATACAGCATCGTTGTACCGAACTGTTCTCGAAACAAATTTACCAGCAACTTTCAGTTGAAAATTACCTGCACTCCTAAAAACGGTTCATCTGAGTGTTTGGACGACACAAACTTCCACTGTCGTGATCAATACTTGGCTTAGTTTGTCGTGCAAGAGTGGCAGAAGAGCACGTAATTCTCAATGTTTTGTTTCCTGTGCGTCCACCTAAACGTTCGAAAACATCTTGTCGTACTTCCACGAGAACCCATTCTCACTGGCAGAGCATACAGCATCGTTGTACCGAACTGTTCTCGAAACAAATTTATCAGCAACTTTCAGTTGAAGATTACATGCACACCTCAAAACGGTTCATCTGAGTGTTTGGACGACACAAACTTCCACTGTCGTGATCAATACTTGGCTTAGTTTGTCGTGCAAGAGTGGCAGAAGAGCACGTAATTCTCAATGTTTTGTTTCCTGTGCGTCCACCTAAACGTTCGAAAACATCTTGTCGTACTTCCACGAGAACCCATTCTCACTGCCAGAGCATACAGCATCGTTGTACCGAACTGTTCTCGAAACAAATTTATCAGCAACTTTCAGTTGAAGATTACATGCACACCTCAAAACTGTTCATCTGAGTGTTTGGACGACACAAACTTCCACTGTCGTGATCAATACTTGGCTTAGTTTGTCGTGCAAGAGTGGCAGAAGAGCACGTAATTCTCAATGTTTTGTTTCCTGTGCGTCCACCTAAACGTTCGCAAACATCTTGTCGTACTTCCACGAGAACCCATTCTCACTGCCAGAGCATACAGCATCGTTGTACCGAACTGTTCTCGAAACAAATTCACCAGTAACTTTCAGTTGAAGATTACATGCACACCTCAAAACGGTTCATCTGAGTGTTTGGACGACACAAACTTCCACTGTCGTGATCAATACTTGGCTTAGGTTTGTCGTGCAAGAGTGGCAGAAGAGCACGTAATTCTCAATGTTTTGTTTCCTGTGCGTCCACCTAAACGTTCGAAAACATCTTGTCGTACTTCCACGAGAACCCATTCTCACTGCCAGAGCATACAGCATCGTTGTACCGAACTGTTCTCGAAACAAATTTACCAGCAACTTTCAGTTGAAGATTACATGCACTCCTAAAACGGTTCATCTGAGTGTTTGGACGACACAAACTTCCACTGTCGTGATCAATACTTGGCTTAGTTTGTCGTGCAAGAGTGGCAGAAGAGCACGTAATTCTCAATGTTTTGTTTCCTGTGCGTCCACCTAAACGTTCGAAAACATCTTGTCGTACTTCCACGAGAACCCATTCTCACTGGCAGAGCATACAGCATCGTTGTACCGAACTGTTCTCGAAACAAATTTACCAGCAACTTTCAGTTGAAAATTACCTGCACTCCTAAAAACGGTTCATCTGAGTGTTTGGACGACACAAACTTCCACTGTCGTGATCAATACTTGGCTTAGTTTGTCGTGCAAGAGTGGCAGAAGAGCACGTAATTCTCAATGTTTTGTTTCCTGTGCGTCCACCTAAACGTTCGAAAACATCTTGTCGTACTTCCACGAGAACCCATTCTCACTGGCAGAGCATACAGCATCGTTGTACCGAACTGTTCTCGAAACAAATTTATCAGCAACTTTCAGTTGAAGATTACATGCACACCTCAAAACTGTTCATCTGAGTGTTTGGACGACACAAACTTCCACTGTCGTGATCAATACTTGGCTTAGTTTGTCGTGCAAGAGTGGCAGAAGAGCACGTAATTCTCAATGTTTTGTTTCCTGTGCGTCCACCTAAACGTTCGCAAACATCTTGTCGTACTTCTACGAGAACCCATTCTCACTGCCAGAGAATACAGCATCGTTGTACCGAACTGTTCTCGAAACAAATTCACCAGTAACTTTCAGTTGAAGATTACATGCACACCTCAAAACGGTTCATCTGAGTGTTTGGACGACACAAACTTCCACTGTCGTGATCAATACTTGGCTTGGTTTGTCGTGCAAGAGTGGCAGAAGAGCACGTAATTCTCAATGTTTTGTTTCCTGTGCGTCCACCTAAACCGTTCGAAAACATCTTGTCGTACTTCCACGAGAACCCATTCTCACTGCCAGAGCATACAGCATCGTTGTACCGAACTGTTCTCGAAACAAATTTACCAGCAACTTTCAGTTGAAGATTACATGCACACCTCAAAACGGTTCATCTGAGTGTTTGGACGACACAAACTTCCACTGTCGTGATCAATACTTGGCTTAGTTTGTCGTGCAAGAGTGGCAGAAGAGCACGTAATTCTCAATGTTTTGTTTCCTGTGCGTCCACCTAAACGTTCGAAAACATCTTGTCGTACTTCCACGAGAACCCATTCTCACTGCCAGAGCATACAGCATCGTTGTACCGAACTGTTCTCGAAACAAATTTACCAGCAACTTTCAGTTGAAAATTACCTGCACTCCTAAAACGGTTCATCTGAGTGTTTGGACGACACAAACTTCCACTGTCGTGATCAATACTTGGCTTAGTTTGTCGTGCAAGAGTGGCAGAAGAGCACGTAATTCTCAATGTTTTGTTTCCTGTGCGTCCACCTAAACGTTCGAAAACATCTTGTCGTACTTCCACGAGAACCCATTCTCACTGGCAGAGCATACAGCATCGTTGTACCGAACTGTTCTCGAAACAAATTTATCAGCAACTTTCAGTTGAAGATTACATGCACACCTCAAAACGGTTCATCTGAGTGTTTGGACGACACAAACTTCCACTGTCGTGATCAATACTTGGCTTGGTTTGTCGTGCAAGAGTGGCAGAAGAGCACGTAATTCTCAATGTTTTGTTTCCTGTGCGTCCACCTAAACGTTCGCAAACATCTTGTCGTACTTCCACGAGAACCCATTCTCACTGCCAGAGCATACAGCATCGTTGTACCGAACTGTTCTCGAAACAAATTTACCAGCAACTTTCAGTTGAAGATTACATGCACACCTCAAAACGGTTCATCTGAGTGTTTGGACGACACAAACTTCCACTGTCGTGATCAATACTTGGCTTAGTTTGTCGTGCAAGAGTGGCAGAAGAGCACGTAATTCTCAATGTTTTGTTTCCTGTGCGTCCACCTAAACCTTCGAAAACATCTTGTCGTACTTCCACGAGAACCCATTCTCACTGCCAGAGCATAGAGCATCGTTGTACCGAACTGTTCTCGAAACAAATTTACCAGCAACTTTCAGTTGAAGATTACATGCACACCTCAAAACGGTTCATCTGAGTGTTTGGACGACACAAACTTCCACTGTCGTGATCAATACTTGGCTTAGTTTGTCGTGCAAGAGTGGCAGAAGAGCACGTAATTCTCAATGTTTTGTTTCCTGTGCGTCCACCTAAACGTTCGAAAACATCTTGTCGTACTTCCACGAGAACCCATTCTCACTGCCAGAGCATACAGCATCGTTGTACCGAACTGTTCTCGAAACAAATTTACCAGCAACTTTCAGTTGAAAATTACCTGCACTCCTAAAACGGTTCATCTGAGTGTTTGGACGACACAAACTTCCACTGTCGTGATCAATACTTGGCTTAGTTTGTCGTGCAAGAGTGGCAGAAGAGCACGTAATTCTCAATGTTTTGTTTCCTGTGCGTCCACCTAAACGTTCGAAAACATCTTGTCGTACTTCCACGAGAACCCATTCTCACTGGCAGAGCATACAGCATCGTTGTACCGAACTGTTCTCGAAACAAATTTATCAGCAACTTTCAGTTGAAGATTACATGCACACCTCAAAACGGTTCATCTGAGTGTTTGGACGACACAAACTTCCACTGTCGTGATCAATACTTGGCTTGGTTTGTCGTGCAAGAGTGGCAGAAGAGCACGTAATTCTCAATGTTTTGTTTCCTGTGCGTCCACCTAAACGTTCGCAAACATCTTGTCGTACTTCACGAGAACCCATTCTCACTGCCAGAGCATACAGCATCGTTGTACCGAACTGTTCTCGAAACAAATTTATCCAGCAACTTTCAGTTGAAGATTACATGCACACCTCAAAACGGTTCATCTGAGTGTTTGGACGACACAAACTTCCACTGTCGTGATCAATACTTGGCTTAGTTTGTCGTGCAAGAGTGGCAGAAGAGCACGTAATTCTCAATGTTTTGTTTCCTGTGCGTCCACCTAAACGTTCGCAAACATCTTGTCGTACTTCTACGAGAACCCATTCTCACTGCCAGAGCATACAGCATCGTTGTACCGAACTGTTCTCGAAACAAATTCACCAGTAACTTTCAGTTGAAGATTACATGCACACCTCAAAACGGTTCATCTGAGTGTTTGGACGACACAAACTTCCACTGTCGTGATCAATACTTGGCTTAGTTTGTCGTGCAAGAGTGGCAGAAGAGCACGTAATTCTCAATGTTTTGTTTCCTGTGCGTCCACCTAAACGTTCGAAAACATCTTGTCGTACTTCCACGAGAACCCATTCTCACTGGCAGAGCATACAGCATCGTTGTACCGAACTGTTCTCGAAACAAATTTACCAGCAACTTTCAGTTGAAAATTACCTGCACTCCTAAAACGGTTCATCTGAGTGTTTGGACGACACAAACTTCCACTGTCGTGATCAATACTTGGCTTGGTTTGTCGTGCAAGAGTGGCAGAAGAGCACGTAATTCTCAATGTTTTGTTTCCTGTGCGTCCACCTAAACCTTCGAAAACATCTTGTCGTACTTCCACGAGAACCCTATTCTCACTGCCAGAGCATACAGCATCGTTGTACCGAACTGTTCTCGAAACAAATTTACCAGCAACTTTCAGTTGAAGATTACATGCACACCTCAAAACGGTTCATTCGAGTGTTTGTATGATGCACAACCTCCACTGTCGTGATCAATACTTGGCTTAGTTTGTCGTGCACGAGTGGCAGAAGAGCACGTAATTCTCAACGTTTTGTTTCCTGTGCGTCCACCTAAACGTTCGAAAACGTCTTGTTGTACTTCCGCGAGAACCCATTCTCACTGCCAGAGCATACAGCATCGTTGTACCGAACTGTTCTCGAAACAAATTTACCAGCAACTTTCAGTTGAATATTACCTGCACTCCTAAAACGGTTCATCTGAGTGTTTGGACGACACAAACTTCCACTGTCGTGATCAATACTTGGCTTGGTTTGTCGTGCAAGAGTGGCAGAAGAGCACGTAATTCTCAATGTTTTGTTTCCTGTGCGTCCACCTAAACCTTTGAAAACATCTTGTCGTACTTCCACGAGAACCCATTCTCACTGCCAGAGCATAGAGCATCGTTGTACCGAACTGTTCTCGAAACAAGTTTACCAGGAACTTTCAGTTGAAAATTACATGCATTCCTCAAAACGGTTCATTCGAGTGTTTGGTTGACACAAACATGCACTGTCGTGAACGATACTTGGCTTTTATTTGTCGCTTTGACATCAGTAGGCTAACATTATTCACATCATCACAAACACTGGGTCTTATGTCAGGAGTGCCACAGGGAAGCATACTGGGGCCTTTCTTGCCTAATTTAAATACTATTGACATCGTCAATATGTATAACTCATTTTATGTATAGATATGGCACTGATAACTTGTATTTTTCGCTGGTAAAAATCCTGATGAAGTGATGAGAAAGCTAATGAAATGCTTGTCACACTGGAGCGTTGGTTGGAACTAAATGCACTAGAAATTAATGCGGCTAAAACAAAAGCAGTCATTTCTTGCCCCCCGGGTCAGGGGCGTAGCCAAGGGGGGGGGGTAGTGTTCAACCCCCCCCCTCCTCCCCGAAATTTTTCAATATTACTTGCGTATATATACACGCACACAAACAAACGCACGCACGAACATACATAAAGTATAGTTGAACCCCCCCCCGAAAAAAATATCTGGCCACGCCCTGCTGAGGGTAAATATGAATGATGCTGTGAATCCCTGACAGCTCTAAACACATAGCAATTGTGCCAACGTTTAAGACTCCTGTATAACAGAGGTCTGAGCTAGTCGGTAAGATTCATTCTAAATAAAAAGGCGTGCAAACACGGACACAAGAAAGCCACGACACCACAAACGCCGACTAACAACTGAAGAGAAGCACAATGGCGGAAAAGAAGGTAGGCACGAAAACTGATCTGAACATGCCCATCAATCCGCCACGCGTGGAGATCTACGTGAAAGATAACTGTTAAGGCATTTGATTTCACCTTTATGCAAGTTAATCGACGGCAGGAGGAAACGTGTCGTAGGTATACCGTACATTCATTGCGTACGTGTTAGCCTCCGGTTAGCGATCTCTCATATGAGAGATCGCTAACCGGAGGGTCACCTTCTAATCTATCGTTACATTGTCGAGATTGTAAGTGCACGCCAAAATTAGATGAATGCGTAGTTTTGTACCGGCATAGGAATGAAGAAAGGGGCCTGATGATTGAGTCATGGCATATAGCGCATGCGTTAGCCAACCGTCGATTACCTTGCATAAGGATGAAATCAAGTGCCTTAACAGTTATCTTTCAGGTAGACACCCACGCGTGCCGGATTGATAGGTTCGCCTATTGCATGGGCATGCGCGGTTAAGTTTTCGTGCTTTCTTTCTTTTCCACCGTTGTGCGTCTCTTCAGTTGTTAGTCGGCGTTTGTGGCGTCGTGACTTCTTTCTTGTGTCCGTGTTTGCACGCCCTGTCTTTTTAGAATGAAGACTCTTGGTGTTTGGTTCACAGAAAAGTTGCCGTGGGATGTGCATATCAGTTACGCGTGTTAAGCTGTGCGTTCTTCCTACTAATATCAAAGCCTTACAAAAACTCTACGTCCTTCAAAATAAAAAAGCTTTACTCATTATTTACAACCTAGCCAGGGATCATCCTTCTCCACAGTCCTTCCAAACTGCTATTCCAACGGTTTTTAATACTTATAACTTACGCCGTTCTTAGAGAAGTAAATAACAGTATGTAAATGCTTACAGACATAACAACGTTAGCGGAACACTCTCCTGTGTATTCCTTACGGCTCATGAAAAAATTCAAAACAAGAACACTACGCACAAATTACGGGCCCCAGACGAGAATAATTTTACAATTACCCTGTGTATTAAACGCAAAATGGTTTTGATATTTCGTGTTGCAGACCGCACTTCATGCTTTCTTTGTGAATCTAGAATATCGCATCTTAAATTTGCCTTTGATGTGTTTGTACTTGCCGCGTTGTTTTGGCGATCATGTGTGCGTATGTGCGCCAATTAATGTATGCCGTCACTGCATGCTGCTGAACTGTAATCAGCTGGGAAGGTTAATGAAGCTCGCAAGAGCTTTTTTATTCCCATGCCCTCTGCTTTCGGTAGGTCCAGTTTGTTACTGTGTCGATGAGAATCACCGCTATTACCGCAGACTTCTTGGCTGCCATTTGTAATTTGCGCGACCGCATGTTTACAAGCCATATGTCAATTCCACCCGTGAGTAGCCACATTACGGTAGCCAAATTCCGATTTCTGGACGTAAAAAAAAAGAACGGTTTGAAGACCGATCAAACTCGCTGCCTGATTTTTTACCCGTGTCAAAGAAAGTGGATTTATCACTTTGGATGTTGCGAATGAGTTTTGTCGAGTTTGCTTCGAGCTTTATCGATGTGGACTGGGTCGAGTCCAAGCCAAAGCAGCCAAGACAAGCCAATTTCGAAGTCTTTTAGACGTTAATATGGCGCTGCGCTTTGTGTGCTGCTGGGTTCGGCAAGTGCGGCCGGGTGTAAATATTTGCTAAGTGCAGCGTGTGGTGTGCCTCTACAAGCTCTGCGGCAGATATCAAGCAGATATGTGGGTCAGTAAAACCACGCAGGAGAATTCGAAATGCCGGTTGCACCAAAAGTCGCGTTCGTCGTTTACAGAGACGGTTACCGCGCAATTGTTGACAAGCTCATAAAAGACTAATCCGCTCAGCGTAGTCGATATCGCAAATAAATAGAGGTCTATTGGAAAAGTGAGCCAGGTGAGGACATCAACGAGAGCTACTTTCGCGGGGATGTCGATCTTCTTGGAGGTGAGTGTGATTTTATTTTCTATGATGTTTTCGTTGTCGTGGGTTTTACTCGACACACGGACAAAAGAAGGCACAACGAAAACACGTTTGTGTGTGTGTGTTTAAATTTCGTGTGCCATACTGTGTCCGTGTGTCATGTTCGCGTGCTGCAACTGATACCGCGCGTTCGTGTCCCACGGGCACTTGGTCGCGGTGATGGCCTATTCGGATTGAAATAGATCCGAATCATGTGGTGCTGCGTGGCGGCTACCTCTAATACCGGTGTCGCACGGGCACTTTCGATCGTGATCAGGGCCGGCCTGGATTAGGCTCGATCAGAATCAGATGCTGCTACACGGTCACATTTAATCGCGATCAGGCCCGACTGGGATCAAGACGATCGCGATGCGCTGGCTCCCAGATCGCGATTTGACTGGCGTATGCACCAAGCTCGATACGGATTAGTTTGGACCGTTGTTCATCGCGATAAACAATCCGATCGGGGTTGACCCTGGTCGCGATCAAAAGTGCCCTTTTGACACCGGTATAACAGTCATCAGACCCAGTGTAGATCAAGACGATCGCTTCTCGCTCCCACACTGCATGCATTTGATCAACGTCTGCACCAAAATTAATTTAGATTAACTTGTAGCAGCGACCGTTGTTGATCGCGATCAAGAAACCACATTCGGATCGGCCCTGATCGCGATCAAAATTGCCCCTGTGACACCGGTATGAGTTGTTGATGTTTATATCAACGAATCCACGTCGTTATTCTCGTTGACCAGCCTATAGTATATTGCATTTACTTGCAGTTTGCGTGTATGTGTTCATAGAAGCACATGCATGTGCAGCTCAGCTTTAATCATGGAGGAACATGTTTACAATCTTTTTTATGAGACTGACTGTGAAAGAGACGTCAGAACTCGGAAGGTAAGTATACTTGAAACATCACAGAGGGTAAAAAAGCATATACAAGACGCTAACTTCCAACATTCAGGTTAATTTCTGAAACTGTGCATTTATACAATAGTAGCTCACACAAGTGCATTTGCACAAGTTCGCTGGGCATTGATGCCTCTGCGTTTTTTATCCTATGTTACGAACGTTTTTTGTTTTGTTTTAAAGGTCAGTTCAGTCGCGAAATAATAACCAGAGTGAAAATTTAAACTGCCTTGTTTGAAACATTTGGGTACACATACCGGCTACTTCTCTACGTAGTCGGCATTTCGATTGAAACATTTGTAATAATGTGGCACCAACTTCCTTATTCCCTCTGCGTAGAAGTTCTGTATGTCAGTCTGCAGCAAGCTGCAGACCGGTGCGCAGGACTGTTTGAAAGCACAGGCCTCCTATCCAGCATTTCATGTTACCAAACAGATGGTAATCAGAGAGAGCTAAGTTAGGGCTGCATGGTGGGTGATTGAACACTTCCCACCGCTTCCTCCGTGGCCCCGCGACACGCTTGTTACGCTTCTTACTTATGTTTAAAGAAATCTGTTTTGTTAAGTCAGCAGAAAGCAATAGTAACAAGAATGTCATAAGTATTCCTTACATTCATTGCGTATTATTGTGTAGAGAAAGTGGGAAGTAGATACAGTGTTGATGCTTTTATCGCTGCCAATAGGCCAGGTGAGATATGTGCGCCATGCAGAGAAAGAATGAGGGGGTAATAGACAAGAAGATGAACTTACATATGTTTTGTAAAGCACACTAACAAATTTACCTATTGCCATACAGGCATGGTGTCTAAAGTTTCTTTTAGCTGTGGCCGCTTCTACATAGGGCAGATGGGCCACTGTATTAACCAAGGATTAACTGGACGTCGCTAACTCGAGGCTCACCGTCTAATCCATCTTTACATTGTCAAGAGTGAAGATACAAGCCAAGATTCAATGAATGTGCAGTTTTATACAGGCACAGGAAGGAAGAAACATGTCTAATGGTTGAGGCCTGACATATCAATAATACTGGTAGCACATGCGTGAGCCAACCATCGATGAAATCAAATGCCTGAACAGTCATCTCTCACTTAGACCCCCCACGCATGCTGGATTGATAGGGTTCACACCTTGCCTGGGTCCAGTTAAGTTTTTGTGTGTACTTTCTTTTTCGCCACTATGCGTCTTTTCAGTTGTTCGTCATCGTTTTTATTGTCCTGACTTTTCTCTTGTGTCCATGTTTGCTCGCCCACTGCCTTTAACATGAATCCCAAACAACAAGCTCAGCTTTCTGTCATTCTAAGCTGTAGATTTCAATAGTGTAGTAAACTGTTTCTCTCATGATTTCCTAGTACCTAAATCTGTCACCTCTTAAGTTGCAGCCGCTGCCGCCAGATCAGCCCCCTTTGCTGCAACCACTGCAGCTGTTGCCACCACCAGACTTGCATTCCACCTCGACCATTGCTACCATCACAGCTAGCATCATCGCTACTGGAACTGCTACCACAGCCATTCCCAATGATGCCACCCATGCCGCACCCTGACAATGGTTCTAATGCTTCCAAAGGAAGCTACTAGCCAGGTGTGCATATTTCAGAAATTTAGCTTTGAATCGTTTGATATCTTGCATTGGCGGCTGAATCGACAAGCCAGCCTACTATAAGCTTAATCAACAGGGCTGATTGTGCCTGTCAGTGCAGTGAAGTTAATATGTAGTGCAATAGTAATGTTGTGCCCTAAGGGGACAGCGTAAGCGAATATTAAAAAACATTTTTTTATTTTTTGCTAAATATGAAAGTAGATTCTTTTCCTCATCATTTCGTGTATCACACTGCATCCTGCATAATTTTTATCAGCCTAAAAAAGTGATCTGAAAGACCCGTGACATGTGCCCTTTTACGGACGCTATTTTTGTAGCTTCCTTTCATCGTAAATCGATTAAAAGCATGAAGTTTCTCTTTTTACTATACTATATGTACTATATATACTGTACTTGCTCGCATAATGATTACACCTTTTCTTTTGGATAATTGACACTGATTTAGAGGTGTACATGAGCGTTACAGCGGGTGAAGTTTTGGGACAGATCGTTCGGAAGTCGAACAAGGCACATGTTCACTTCGCGTTGTATTAAAGGGGCCCTGCAACAGATTTTCACGTAATCATCAAATTACTTCATTAAGGGGGGACATGGCACTTGAAAAAGTTTTCTATTTTTTGATCGATTTGGATGAAACTTCCTGATTTTATGCATATCTGTGTGCTAATTTCAAATATGCAATTATTTGTCTTGTATGATGTATAGTTCTTAAAATACAAAATATTTCATGTGCCTTTTGGGGAGCAAGACTTTTTCTAAACTGAGTTAGTTACAAAGTAAATCAGCATGTCACGATAATCTGCAATCGGAACTGTGTGCAGTGCAACAAAAATGAATTTTCTAAACCCATTAGAACAAAAGTTATGGTATGTCGAACATTCATGAGTGGATTCTAGCTTAAAATTGACTCAGTCGTGAATGTTCAACATACCATAACTTTTGTCCAAATGGGTTTAGAACACCCATTTTTGTTGCACTGCACACAGTTCTGATTGCAGAGTATCGTAATATGCCGATTTACTTTGTAACGCAGTCAGTTTAGAAATAATCTTTCTCCCCAAAAGGCAGATGAAATATATTGTATTTTAAAAACTGCACAATATACCAGAAAAGTAACTGTATATTCGAAATCAGAACACAAATATACATAAAGTCGCCAAGTTTCATCAAAATCGATCAAGAAATAAAGAAAAATTTTTTTGCTGCAAAAATGTTTACAATCTGTCAAGTACGAGCAGAGTTACAGGGATTTGTCGTACGCTTTAAGCGTTTTCTCTCCTCTAGTGCGTGTGTGCTGAAAGCTACGCAGGGGGTGATGACAAGGGGACAAAAGCTACGTTAATTCGTCAGCGCGCATCATTCCCATGAGCACTTGCTTTCCTTTTTTTTTCTTCGAACGCGGGGCTTACTTCCGAAGTGATTGTGAGCGAGCGCACATGGCAGCACCTCCCGCAGCGCCAGTGTACTTTGTACTTATGGCGCGGTCGTTTGGGTTTATGGCATCATTCGTCGAGGGAAGAGGGAGCAATTTCTAGCTGACTAAAAATAAATTGTGTATTCCAGGCCGCGTGCTGTGCTATGTTAGCCTCACATGCTCTCAGGAGACTCGACTTTCGGTCGGCATTGTTTTCTGACCATGCTTGAAAAGTGTTGTGGGCCCTTTTAATTGTTTCATGAAAAGCACGGTGTGTACTTCACTATATATATATATATATATATATATATATATATATATATATATATATATATATATATATATATATAAAAGAAATCACACATTTGAGCATGTCTCATTCCTCTATGTTTGCCGTCATCTGCACTTTATAAAAAAGATTTACCTGAAAACGTAAGGTGCCTCAAGGAGTAGCTTAGTCAGCATGAATGATGAGGAAGGAGATCAAACAACGAACCTCAGAGGTGCCGCTCTTTCCTGCTGCCGAGTGCCAACATCTTGGTGCTGTATATTGGCTCAAAGTTTCACTTTTCAATTACGCTCTTTGGCTGAACAGTGAGAACAGGAATCAGCCCAAGTGATGCTCAAACAAAGGAGCCAGCAGACAGGAAAGAAACTTCTGCTTTCTTTATGGTGTCTAGAGAGAGAGCATCCCATGCGCTCGCTCCCAATCATGCAAATCCTTGACACGGCCGAGAGCGCAGCGTGGCTGTCGAAACCAGCTCCTGGCGAAACACGTTCGAAACTTGCCTGTTCACCACGTCCCGTAACAGCTGATATGGAGAGTTACACGGAAGGCAGAATAGGTGACCATCTGTGCAAAAGCAGCGGGCGTGCGTTGAACCCCACTAGTCGCACTGAACTGTTGCAGTAGTTTCAGTTGCATAAATAATTAAACTGTCTATGATTGGCTGTTTAGTGTTGTGCTGCAAACTGTGTAGCTTTGGAGCACAAAAGCACTATAGTGCAGAAGCCTCTTGCAGCAACTACAAACTACATAATGTATTTGCTCTTTGACAAGACAGGGACATAAGGAGTGATTATGTTTTGACGCTAATGTAAAGCGATACGTATTAGCTGGAGGGTTATTGAGACTCGGTGATTGCAAGGTATTACAAACCAGAAGTATGAAAAAAAAAGTGTGTCATGACAAAAATTTAATTTTCTTGTCAGTATTCCCACGAAAGCTGAAACTTGTGCTAATTTAACACGCTGAAGAAAACTATAGTAATCTGGAAATTTTAGTTAATACCACTTTCTAGCATATTTCACAATTGCTTTACATCAGCTGCTGAGGTGGCACAAAATTGACTCAAAGGCAGCCATGATGATCAATCACATTTGCTTTTCATTGATATGATGGCAAAAAATGGATATTTGATCATGCTTGAGCCATTATAATATCAGATATTTCTTTATTGCTATTTGATATTTGGCATTACGGCTGTCATTTTTGTCCCTTTTGTTAGTTGGCGGTCCTCTTCTCCTGAAGCTAATGTTTACCTTCATGTTTTTGACCCATATTTTAGCAGTCAGTTGAATGAGTGATTGCACAAGTGGCATTCTGAAGGTTGCGCTAATGCCACCAATTATAAGTCCTGCATGTGCCTAGAGCTGCACACATATTCTTCTTTGAGCTTCTCTATTTATCTGTTTCAAGTCAAAATTGTGAGACCTCTTGGAACAATAATTTTCAGCATTGAAGCTTTCTGCTACAAGGCAGTTATGCAGGTAAATTGCAACTGTAATAGCAACGCTTTCAGAATGAGTGCAACAATGTTAACTCGCACAACACAAAAAAGAAAAGGATCACAAAGACATTTTTCCAATGCAGGTCCATCTGAGAAGCGGCATATTCGCGAAGGAAGAGCAATGGGCTTGGCTGCTGTCGCGGCCCAAGGACTCCTCATTTTGCAAAGAGGCCACAAAGCTCCTGTGGTGTATCCTCGAGCTTCAGAACAAGAATCCCACAGTAGCGCCTTGTCGGCGCTTGGTGCGCCAGGAGGACAAACGGGCCACCGAAGAGGGCCCTGACACCAAGAAAGTTGGAGGCTGTGGCTAGTGAGTATTTTTCCTTAAAGAGGTACTGACACAAAAATTTTCTTCTGGCATTTTTCTGCTGCAATCCATAGCTGGGGGCATATTAGTCATAATACGGCAGATTGTTTGCTGCAACGCAGGACAGATAATTACAGTCTGCTTCTTACCGACTAGTCTCAGTTTCCGTTTGGCAGAACGAGAACAACAAGTTGCCTGGTGCAACTAATGCCATCTGGCATGTGAGATGGTACACAAAACTGTGACGCACTTCTGTGCTGCCTGTATCATCTACTCGTATTCTTTCGCTGCCGCATGTGCTGCTCGATGTCATTGGCGTCGTTTCTATCATCATTGTAGTGGCAACGACTTTGTTGAGGTTTCCATACGTTTGCTGCAGGCACGAACTCGCGAGCAGTCGCCGAATAGTAGCCTGCTGGCACAAGCGTGGCCAAAGGGCAATAGCGACTATGACGCCATTATTCTAGCTGCGCCAACTCGGAGCTCAGCCGCTGTGGTGATGTCTCGGAAGTTGGGAGTCACCTTGAGGTCACTTTGGATGATTTCAATGACGCAAGGTGTGGCATATAGCGCTGGATCACACACGCGAACTTCAAAATTTATATAAATTATCTTCCAAGCTATATTCACTGTTCAGATTTGGTAGAAGATATACGCATGTTCACGGGAATCAATCCCTGAGGCTATCTCAGCTGTGAAATTTTGTGTCAGTACCCCTTTAAGGTATTTTGCTTTACGTAGTGGCATTAAATTTTTACTTTAGGTGAACAAATAATCTAAATATTTAAGAAGTGCTTCATGTATAGTGAGTAAATAGCTCACTACTCTGCAGGTGGCTTGCAGAATGTGAAGTGTAAGCCGGCAGATGTGCATGTGGCTGCCGGATGAAAAAGATGAATCATCTCATTGCCAAAATGCTTAATGATTTAAATAAATAATGAAGATGCAAAAATATTTGTCTCACTGTTTTTCTCCAAGCACCTACCTACAACACTATATTTGATTGTTCCACCCATTTAGAGTATACTGCACCATTAAAGCACACATTCCTGCATGGTCAAGTATGATTAGTGTATGCATGACATAAACTATTCATAAACCGGCATTGCCTTATTTGTAGTATGCTCAGTTGCATGTCACCTATGACCCTTACTACGTGTCCATAGGACCGAAAGAATTTGTAGGACCCGTACCACCTATATGACCCACAAAACCTATATCTCCCGTATGACCCCTAAACCTATATCACCCATATGACCTATAAACCTATATCGCCCGTATGACCCATAAAACCTATACCACCCATATGACCCATAAAACCTACATCACCCGTATCCAATAACATCGTATGTACGGGTCCTATATATATAGGAATTTTCAGTAGTGTTTATGCTGACTTACAAGCTTCGAAGTGCACCTTTCATAACCGAGCGACGCCATTGTTGTTTAGTGGGGTCGGAAAACGCGAAATTGACACCGAAAACCTGTAAACTCGAAAGAGCGAAAATCGCAATTTTTTTGCGGGTTAACCATTCTTAATTTCAATGCAAGCAATTTTGAGCGTAGTAACTATTTCTTTTCTTTTTATGTCTTCTTTTGCGCTACGTAGTCTACAGAAGTCTAGCGTTCGCGGACTACATGCAGAAGCGTAGAAAAAAAGAGCGTGATTCGGTTGCGTAGCCTTGGCTGTGCTACCCAAATATGGCTACCACAGAAAGTTGTTGCGAGAAACATAGCTGGCGCAGCTTCTCCACGAGAGAGTACCGCGTAGACCACCTACACAAAGAAAGCTTCGGATTCTGCAAAACACAATATTACGCACATCTCGTATTTCCAATTATATTTATTACGTTGAAAGACTAGCTCGTTCACCAAATGCGAAAACATGGCGTCGGCGTCGGCATGGTTGGCGTCAACTCGAGTGATCCAAAGAAGGATAACGTGATGAAGTTGCCATATGACGTCATCATGACGACGCAGAGCACCAGAATTCCCGATGTAATATTGACTTCACATACCATGACGTCGCATGATGACGTCATCGCATGGCACCGTCGCTTGGTCAAAGGCGGGCCGATCACGGAGGCAGTACAAAATCAGATGAGGTGCAGAAAGCTTGCCATGCATCCGATGTGCAGATCTCTAGTGGAGATGTGTACATCGACTAAAAAAAATAGAGATGGCTTTTGTCTTCGAGTCGTCTCGGGCGAGTGCATAATTGACTCTGTGAATGTTTTGGATTATGGTTTTACATGATGCTTTTCATGTCGACCGGCATTCTTCTTCGAACTCTAGCTCGGAAAATCATGCTTTCCAAGGTGGCCGAAAAAATCGGCCCAGGTAAATTCCAGCGTATACTGTCATTCAGATGCACACGCATTTGTTATAACAATCGGAGGCCATATGCTAGATACCCGTGTACTGTGCGATAACAGTGCACGTCAAAGTATACCAGATGGTCGAAATTTCCGGAGCCCCCCCTCAATGGCGTCCCTCATAATCATATCGTGGTTTTGGGGCGTTAAAGCACAGATATTATTATTATAACAATCGATTAACATGACACGAGGAAGTGGAGCCCAGTAGTGATGGGTTTGTTCCCGATGAACTCCAGTTCATCGGGAACAAACCCTTCACTACTGGTTCGGTTGTGCTAGATTAGGGTTCGGTTGTGCTAGGTTAGGTTATATTGGGGCAAGTTAGCTTGGCTTGGGTTGGGTTTGGTTAGGTTGCGTTGCTATTGGTGCCTGAAACATTTGGGGTATTTGTGACACCTCTTTTTAACGCAAAAAGACAATTTAATATTACAACCACACGAGAGAAACCAGCCCGCAAGGTTAGAGAGTCCCGCTTACCAAAATCCTGCAGCATATCTCGAGGAGCTTTCAGGACGCGCCATTGTTACTTTTCGTCCCTACACGATGGATGGTACTGAGATAATTTTGCTGCCTACTGCAGGCCAATTTGCCAGAAGATTAAGTGGTCCTACCGTCTTGAACAGAGGCAAGCCTTGCGGGAGAGACGATCGGCGAGCGCAACTGTCCTTTGGTTTTCTACTTCTATCGCAGAATCAGCACGAGGCTACCTGCACTTTGCCGGTAACCAAGGAAATGTGCGTAGGGAGTGTGCAGTTGCAATAAAACTGTAGAGCTGGTTGGTCAAGAAACACCATTGGGAGAGTTGGGTTTGCTTGATGATGGTGATGATGGGAATGCTTTTCTCATACGTGAACGACAGGTCAAGGTCGCTCCTGATCAGCAGTAGTTCATGTTGTTGAGGTCCATTCCCGTCACTGTTATAGTGTTATAGTGGTTTAAGGATACGAAAGACGCTTGTTCCTTCAAACCATAATGTAGCATGGCGCGGTGACGTGAAGGGTCAGGGGGAGAAGCAGGAGGAGTGAAAGATTGAAGAGAACGGAAGGAAGAGACCACCTTCTCGAGAGGCGGACTCATTCACCATTGACTTATCGGGGGTAGGGGTGTTGCACTTGCCCCACCCCCCACCCCCTGCCGAATATTTTAAATTTTGCATGTGTATATGCAGACGTACACACAAACGCATGCACGAACACAAATAAAGGATGTATGAGGCCTGCTGCGCACAAACAACAGGGACACAAGAAGGAACACAGATAGACAAAGCGCAAAGCAACAACACTTTATGGGCAAGAAATGTGACCTTATTTTCTCCTACTTTCGAACACACATTGCGTATTACAAAGCAAAGCAACGGCAAAGCCTTAACATCCACTTGTCGTACCAGTGAGATAGGCAAGTGCTTTGGCTGATAAAGATATGGATGGCATGCTGATTCATTTGTCTTTGAGACATGAGATCTTGTGAGTTTCAATATTTCGGCGTGTCTTTTCATTTCTGTTCTTTGCAATTACAGTGCAACTTTGAAATTCAGGTTTACAACCACATTTATCGCGGTGAAGGGCCAGCCACCACCCTGTCTTGTTTATCACGTTGTACGCGTGCTCACGAAGGCGGTCGTTGATACAACGACCATTTTGACCTATATAAACGCGGTTAAATGTTAGTAGAATCTTATACACAATCTCTTCGACGTAGTTTACATATCTGGTTTGGTGATTATTTTTATAAGGTTTCTTTTCTTTGATGTTTGAGTCGAAAGAACTTCCTGTGCTAGCCCGTCGTGTAACGTTAGACTTGTTGAAGTCAGCGACATTTACAAGTGCACGGTTGCATACCTTGGACCCTGATCTTGAATTACGCATCCCGTCCAGCTTATCACGACGTGATTCTACCCTGCTGGTCCGTCTATGGCTGGGAGTGGCCTTTTAAAATGCATAATCGTTTATCATTGGAATGGCTGAGAGCCCGTCATGTGAAGTCTGCGGGTGCAGCGAAACAGTCGCGAACCTTATGTGTTAGTGTACCCGCTTCAACTCCGAAAGGGCGGCCCTCTCAGCCGCACTAGGCCAGCTGGACAACCGCCCTCTCACGGAGAACAAAATCCTAGGACCCTGGCCTACCCGGTCTTCAACACGAGCCGCTCTGAGGGCGTTGTTGCGGTTTCTTCACGCAACCGGACTCAATGTCTAACTGTGACTGTTGGCACAAAATGTTGCTGGGTAGTACTTGAACTACGGTCATGACTTCGGTTTGCTTTTTGTTGTTGTTGTAGTATCTTGTCGCGTGCTGTCGTCGTATCTCCACTTTTTCTTAGTAATTCTTTTACATCCCCTTCCCACGTACAGGGTAGCAAACCGGAAACTGCTTCTGGTTAACCTCCCTGTCTTTCTCTCTTTCTCTGGGTCGGTCGTTTTGAACACCGAAGCAAGTTTATTTGGCACGGAGAAATGCGCACGCCGCTCAAATCGAAAACATTAGACACAGCATACCCTACGTTCAAAAGGCACTCTTGGTAAGTTCATGTTCCTTTCCTAAAAATTGCATGTCATGTCGTGCCGTGTGCTACACGGCTTCGTTGGTCATCCAACTTTATAGCGTGAAACAGCTCCGTGATAAACAACCCGGCTGCCCCTTCTACTTCCGCTGGTCAACCATCGCTACGGCGCGTAAGAGTGGCGATTTTTCTGTTTGCGTTTTCTTGGCGGCTTTATTGCGCCAAATATTTTATACAAATGCCTAGCCTGGACTCATTATGCAGCACCAACAGTGCGTGCAGAAGCGACCCGTAGTGAACGAGCCGCGACGAGGGAGTCAGTCGACGAAATCACCATCATGTTTGTGTACAGTGAGCACAGGCGGAAATGCTCGCCGAAGCAATCGGGCCTAACGTACAACTCTTCATTTATGCAGGAAATGAAAATATCAGGGACAGTTTGTTTCCTGCGTGTCGAAGGCTCCTCGGACAGCGACATTATTGTTGCAGGAAATTAATGCCAACCCATTTACGACGTCACGAGGGGATTACTGTCCAGAATCCATAGGGAAACAAGAATTCGGTTCTGATCGTGTGTGTGCGCGCGTCTCTTAATTCGTAGGTCGTAAATACCGCTCTTTACAGCGGCCTAGCATACGCGCGTCGCAACGTTTGCGGACACATTTCACTCGAATACGGTTAATTTTTGCCCTCTGCGATCGGCTTGCCGAACGCCGTGTATTTCGCGGACATCGATGCGTAATGCGCATGTTTAATATCTGACAGTTATAGAAATACGGTGAAACTCTCAAGGTTATTTATTCATCTCATGCCCCGTTTACTCTGGACTGTAAGTGTCTGCATCCCAGCCCCAATTTCCGCAATCCCAGCAGAGTTCATGTGGATTCAGTTTGTGCCCTCAACGCTATTACGCGTGTAGTCAACAAAATACCTTGCGTTAGGATGTTAACATATTCATCTCTTGTACTCGCCCTCTGATTTCCTTTCTTTATGATTTTCTTTATTTTATTGCTGCATTATAGTACCACAGTAAGGGGGTGGAGAGTTCCTGTATCATTTTATTTTTCATTACTTTGTGTAACCAAACTGTACCATTCCTAATGCCTATAGTTAGTTATTCATAGTCACTTTGAAAAGTGAAAGAATGAAGGGATCAACGGGCGACTTGCTGGCTGCATGAATGAATGAATGAATGAATGAATGAATGAATGAATGAATGAATGAATGAATGAATGAATGAATGAATGAATGAATGAATGAATGAATGAATTGCGTGATGCAAATGCGAGGTCTGCCAAATGAAATATTGGGGTTGTTGCTGATTGCCTAGTACGATAGGACTTGGAGCTTTTCGTTTCTGTTCATTTCGCTATTCTACCTTCCAATCAATATGGTTTTGGTGTGGTCCGTCTTTAAGTTTCTGCTGGCTGGAGACGATGGCTAAAGATGGCTAAGTGCTTCCTAAATCAGTTGCTGGCCAAAGATAGCTAAGTCATGGCTAATTTTGGCTATGTAATGCAAACACATCAACATTGCGTCCGTAAAATCTCAGCGCAATCTTTTTTTGTTCAACTATAACTTGAGTGCTGCACCACGACTACTCAATTTGTGTACGTTCCGCAGCATCAAGAAAACGAATGGTTACCCAAAAATCAATAACCAATCAAAGAAATGAAACATCATGTTGAAACAAATAAAGAAAAGAACACGGCAGCGGTCAGTTCACTCTAGTTTACAAAGTTTACAAATACACATCTCTGACCAAATTGAATTCCCGGTACATGGTACAACACGTACATTCATCGATAACTGCGCATGAGTGCTCACAAGTCATAACGAATGCCTGATTGGGGCAGCATCCGTTCAGAAATCCTTTAACAGGACGTTCTCCGTTTATAAAAGATGCTTTGCTGGTCATCTCAAGAATCCAATGAGTGAGTTGTTAAGAATACTTTTCCTTCACTTTTGTGGTCCTTGCTTCTGTGGTAAAAGTGAGCGGAATGATAAATGCAAAACGAATTAAAATAAGTGTGCAAAATGAAAGATGCCAGTCAATAGAAGCAACGTGCTCCCATACGTGGGCGACTCATTGAGAGAAAGAACAACTCACGGTGACTTTTATGGCTGTTTGTGTACTCTCCTTTGAAAACGATGCGCTTTTGACAGTGCTCGGAGATTGGCATTCAGCAGCATGTTCAATGTCGGACCCGGTCCAAATCTGCGCCGCCTCCTGCATCGTCTCCTCTTTCGCACCGACTTACGTCGCACAAAAAGTAGCAGCGAAGAAGGAAGCACCAAAACGCTTCTCTCAAGCCACTTGTCCCACCTATTACCCTCGAGTATTCAAAGCTTGCCGAGTCCCAGATTGTTGAGGGGCGAATTTTATTTGAATTTTCTCACTTTTTTTACACATTTCTTTCGTCAAGACATTCATAGGTAAGTACTTACTTTGCCGACCCCTAAAACACTCGACTGCGCGCCTCTGCGTGTGCGTGTGTGTGTGATACAAGCTGTCGCTGAACACATTCTTTCACAACTACTGCGCTATTTATTCCTTACACGTTTCGCCTTCTTAGGCTAAATATTTTTAGCCGACAGATTTAAGTTGTCGAGTCGTTGGAGAAAAACGCAGCGCCATCGAAATGCGGCCCTCGAAGGTGCGCCGGTCACATATGAGTATTGCTAAGGGCCCTTTTCCCATAACTCATGCTCTCACGATCGTGGGCTAGTCGGCGATCAGCCCGTTTCTCATATGGCGACACTCTAAAAAAAAGGGAGCGCGAATGGAGCAACGGGCTCCGTTCCTCCTTCGGAGCCGCGACTTTCTCCTTTGCGGACGATTTACTCGTCGCGCCCTCTTGCGGCAAGCGCCAAGGGAGAAACGTTTCTCCTCAACCACGTGACTTGCGCGCGCGCGCATGCGCACGCCGAGTTACATCGTGATTCCGTGCTGCGGAGAGCGGCTGCCCTTCCGCGCTCACTCGGCAGCCTCAGACCAGACTATCCAGTGCTACCGATCTCGGCCAGTCGTGTGCAATTACTTGTACCTAGGATTGATGCGAGCAACACACGAGTGACGTTCATTGTTTTTGTTCTATGTGTTGAGTAACGTGTGTGGCGTTTTCTTTTTCTTTTTTATAGGCTCGGCGTGTGCGCGATGCGCCCCATACTTCCGTGTGTCTCGTGTTGTTTGTATACGTTTGCGCACGATCTGCTTGTCATAAATACAGTAAGTCCCGCTTCACAAAACAGTCGTTTTAATAAACACCTTAGACTGTACACCAATAATTCAATTTTTTTTCGGCGTTAACATACTTGGCTACAGCACGCGTTTTTAGTTTTACACAGCACTTATAGCACTTATCAATACAAAAAGAAATATAAAGAAGCATGAAGGTTAATTTTTACAACATTTTAGCAAACGTATACCACTGGACAGTGCATGCGTGAAAGTACGATAACATATAATTGCTGGAGTTTGTGTCGAAACCACCGTATGATTATGAGGCACGCCGTAGTGTGGCACTGCGGATTAATTTCGATCAATTGGGGTTCTTTATTGCACCCGAACATAAGCACATGGGTGTTCTTTGCCTTTCGTCCCCATTGAAGTGTGGCCGCCGTGGCCGCATTTTAACGTTAACCTGCATAATAATTGCACATATCCGAAAAATAAGTCAATGACTTCTGTCAATCAAGCCAAATTTCTCAATGACATGCGTTTTGGAATACGCATGCCATCACTGAGAATTAGGACGGACTTATGCACGCGTTCAGTATGTATCTCTCGTTCTCAGGATTTTGCTTTGGCGTACGAAACTCAACACAAAATGCGCTTCTAATGACAGCTGTGCACAGTAGGTAATCACTAACACTCTCACTCACCTTTGTGAAAAGAGTATTCCAAATCCAACGCAAGGCAAACCACCGCCACAACGACAACTACACAGTTGTCGCACAATGACCGCAATTTCACACGCCAGGCGAATACCGTGACGTAACAGTAGCAGAGCAGCATGTAGGTACAGCGTACTGAAATATTACAGAACACGTAGTGTGGGTAGCGGTCTTTTCCATAATTCGCGCGGTGTAGCGCCAGTTTCTCTACTCAAGTAATCGAGCTGCCGCGACGCCGAGAGCCACTGACATCGCTCTCGAAAGACCACCGTGCGGTGCGAGGCCGTCTTGTCTCGTTTCTTCGCACGACCCGCGTTGTAACGTACGCATACACAAATGAGACGGCCGTACCGCATCAGACGCATTGTCACTGAAGGGCCAGCAGTTGAAAGAATCCATGGCCCATCGTCATACTTGTGGTCAACGCATAAATAGAATGTGAACAGATGTCAACGCCAAACCACTCAGCGAAGTCGACGCGACGACGGCGACGGAATCTGAACTCTGAACTATGTTGCCGATGTTGCGCCCTCACACAGTAACCATTGAAAATAAAGAAAGAAATCAGAGAGAGGAATTTCATCTGTGGCCGCTGTGAGAAGATGGCGCTACTTCAAAATGTCGCCGGAATGGTATGAACGGTTCTCAAATGGTCGATATTGTTCATTATTATGCGGCTTTAGATTAACTGGTGCGCTTGGCTAAGCCATAGCTACTATTTGATAATGTCGGCGTATATTGTGACGCAGCGATGAAGTCGTAAAGAGTTGAAGAAAAATGACGCATCTTTGTGCCACCATGGTCCACTGTAATTCAGTGACTATATAAGGGCCAGCGCTTCTTAGATGGGTATGTGTAAACGTTTGTACGTATGCGTCTGTAGTGAATTGTTTGTGTTGTAGGTTTTATACATGCGAATGAATTGTGTATGTATTGAATTGAATGTGCGTACTATGCGTCTGCCTAGTGAACGTGTGCGTATAAACTTTCCGGTGTCCTTGAGTAATCAATGAATGGGCCTACCTCCCCGAAATGCCCGTGTGCAGTATCAACGTAGGCCGCCTCAGTCAGAAACAACTTTTTTTATATCGTTAATCCCTCTAGATGGCGCAGCTACCACCTACTTCGCGGCCGCGGTGCTCTCACAGCTCCACCTACTTATATGAAGTTGAACATCTATCTATCGAAACTATGCTCTGCTGCGCCGGGATTGTTTTGATGCGACAGAATGTACATTTTGGAGGCACAAACGCATGGATAACGTCGCTACACCGTGTGGATCGTGTGATGCTTCGACAATAAAGAAAGCAAGCCTAACATACAGTCTCCGGGTGAGAGCCCCTTTGCAGTATCCGTCTCTTTTAAAGTGAACGCCGTCTCGCTGGCCGAGCGAAACGTACGAGTTCCGTAATTCCGTTTCGCGAGGTTTTGATCACTACAGGTTTGTCTGCTTGATTTTATTGTCATAGCGTTCGATATTAAGCTCAGAGGGACCGTTTTTTGTGACTGCCAGTGCCGCATACTCTTTATCACTCGAGAATCGATGCGCTCGCTAGGCCTAAATCTATTGCTCGCTTCACTGGCTTGGCGTCAGCCATCTTGATTTTGACGGTTTCTCCATTGAAAAGGGAGGAACGGTTTCTCCATTTGAAGACGAACATTGGGGACATCGCCGTTTCTCCCTTAAAGGAGAGAGGGTCACTCCATTCTTTTAAGAGTGGATCTCATATGTCAATGACGTCACTAGTTCACGTTCCCAATTTTCATTTTTGGCTGGATAAGAACGTATGGCCGTCGTTGTTGCATGCAGCAAATACAGTGCTGTACTACTAAACACGTGGATGAAGGTCCAATGCCGGGCATGGAAGAAAGAAACCGTTAAGGGAGATAGCATTGCGCAATGGGATAGAAAGAAAGAATTGGATAGAAAGAACAGACAGACAGACAGACAGACAGACAGACAGACAGACAGACAGACAGACAGACAGACAGACAGACAGACAGACAGACAGACAGACAGACAGACAGACAGATAGATAGATAGATAGATAGATAGATAGATAGATAGATAGATAGATAGATAGATAGATAGATAGATAGATAGATAGATAGATAGATAGATAGATAGATAGATAGATAGATAGATAGATAGATAGATAGATAGATAGATAGATAGATAGATAGATAGATAGATAGATAGATAGATAGATAGATAGATAGATAGATAGATAGATAGATAGATAGATAGATACTGATGGAAAGAAAGAACGTCAGGCACGCACACGCCGAGCTTCCCTAGCACCCATTTGCCCGATCAGGAAGAGCTCCTGGCTTCTCTTTTTTTCGGTCTGGTGGTTCTGCAACCAGAGAAAAGCCTACAGTGCCGCTTTCGTTAACATTTAACTGTTCTGTAAGCAGTCCGCCTGTCCACACCTTCTCAGTCTAGGCGTACGTCAGATTAGCTAATGCAAGGTCCACCAGCACGTCGCTCATTCACATTCAAATCGGCCGAGACGTGCATGATGACTTGCATTAAGCTTTCAAGAGTTCATAGATGAACGAGCCGACCGGCCAATAGGGCTTCTGACCTTCAGTTGTGATTTATACCATATTTCATTTTTTTGTTTCGTTAAGGCGAGACGTGGGTGGCGATGGATGAAATATATCAGAGGCTGACTCAGTTTAAATAAGTGTCGCGTCTCTTACGTCTTAAAACTCGCAGATGTGACGTTCTAGGACGTGCGGTTTTCTTTAGTCTTTGTTTTCAAGTAGTAAAAAAGCGAAAGTGTTTGTACATCTTGGAACAGCGAGCAGAGAAGTTGTGCAGTAAACGAAAATTCCTTCAACAGGAAAGACACTTACATGTACATTTCCGTTCTAATACTTCCTGTCCAGTCTTTCTGTCTGTTCACCACGCCGCTTCTGCGCAGCAATTCGCATGATGTCCATCCAAATGGTACAGCTTTAGTAATATGAGGTGCAGTATAGCAAAAGTGCTCTATTAATAAGGTTCTAGAACCATTGGTGGGCACTTTAGATGTGAATGAATGGTATGCGGACGCTATTCCTGGCGCAGAAAAGACCAGACTTAAACAAGCAATGGAAACGTCAGTCCCACACATCGGCAGAATTACTTCTGAAGAATGAACGCTGTTTTTCTCTCTTTCTCTCTCTCTCTATCCTGCTCTCTCTCTCTCTCTCTCTCTCTATATATATATATATATATATATATATATATATATATATATATATATTGTAGAATGGATAGGGCGCAAACAGGGGCGCCAGTGAAAGACGAAGACGAGGACGGTTGTTGGTGCTCGTGCTCGCTCCGTTTCGGACTGCTGGTCGCTGAACCTGTGCTATTTATTTATTAAACGCATCCCGGACTCAACGCTAAACATCATCATCATCATCAGCCTGTCTACGCCCACTGCAGGGCAAAGGCCTCTCCCATGTTCCGCCAATCAACCCGGTCCTGTGCTTTCTGCTGCCACTTTATACCTGCAAACTTCTTAATCTCATCTACCCACCTAATTTTTTGTCTCCCCCTCACGCGTTTGCCATCCCTTGGAATCCAGTCAGTTACCCTTAATGACCACCGGTTATCCTGCCGACGTGCTACGTGGCCGGCCCATATCCATTTCTTCTTCTTAATTTCAACTATGATATCCTTAACCCCCGTTTGTTCCCTGACCCACTCTGCTCTCTTCCTGTCTCTTAAGGTTACACCTATCATTTTCCTTTCCATCGCTCGCTGCGTCGTCCTCAATTTAAGTTGAACCCTCTTTGTAAGTCTCCAGGTTTCTGCTCCGTAGGTAAGTACCGGTAAGATGCAGCTGTTATATACCTTCCTCTTGAGAGATAGTGGTAGACTACCATTCATGATTTGATAGTGCTTGCCGAATGAGCCCCATCCCATCCTAATTCTTCTAGTTATTTCACTCTCATGGTTCGGCTCCGCGGTTACTACCTGTCCTAAGTAGACGTACTCCTTTACAACTTCCAGCGTCTCGCCACCTATCGCAAAGCGCTGTTCTCTGCCAAGATTGTTCCACATTACTTTAGTTTTATGCATATTAATTTTCAGACCTACTCTTCTACTTTCCGTATCCAGTTCAGTAATCATGAGCTGTAATTCGTCTCCCGCGTTACTCATCAATGCAATGTCATCAGCGAATCGCAGGTTACTGAGATACTCTCCATTAACTCTTATCCCTAATTCTTCCCAATCTAGGGCCCTGAAAACTCCTGTAAACACGCGGTGAATAGCATTGGAGAGATCGTGTCTCCCTGTCGTACGCCCTTCTTTATTGGGATTCTGTCGCTTTCTTTATGAAGGACTATAGTGTAGTCATCAGCTTCGTAGTGTAGTCATCAGCTATAGGTAGAACATCAGCTTCGCATGCAAGAGGTCTGTGGTTCGAATCCCGGTGCCGGACAACTCCCAACCGGATTTAAAAAAAAAAAAATCCGCGTGATGATGGAATTGTGTAAAAGGCCTGGGGTGCAGCCTCACTGGCGACCACAGCCAGCAATGCACTCCCTCACCAGAGCAGGATTGGCCACCCTGGTGTAGTACTTGGCCACTACCTCCCACATGAATACACCAATTAACCCTCGGCCCTCAGTCCCCAGCGGCTGCGAAGCAACTGACCAAGGCGGCGGTCAGACCTGCGACGCAGCAGAGGGTGCTAAGAATCTCTGGGTCCGGACAGGCCGCCATTGGAATTTGAACTTGGCTACATATAACGCTAGAACTTTATCTAGTGAGGCGAGTCTAGCTGTACTATTCGAGGAATTAGAGGGTGTTAAATGGGATGTAATAGGGCTCAGTGAGGTTAGGAGACCACAGGAGGCTTATACAGTGCTGAAGAACGGACACGTCCTATGCTATCGTGGCTTAGCTGACAGAAGAGAACTAGGAGTGGGGTTCCTTATTCATAAAAATATAGCTGGCAATATAGAGGAATATTATAGCATTAATGAGAGGGTTTTATGTATCGTGATTAAGTTTAATAAGAGGTGCAGGATGAAGGTGATACAGGCCTACGCGCCTACATCGAGCCATGATGATCAACTGGTTGAACGCTTCTACGAAGACGTAGAATCAGCAATGAGTAGGGTAAAGACACAGTATACTGTACTGATGGGCGACTTTAATGCAAAAGTAGGCAAGAAGCAGGCTGGAGATCATGCAGTTGGGGAATATGGCATCGGCTCTAGAAATGCCAGAGGGGAGTTACTAGTAGAGTTCGCAGAACGCAATAATTTACGGATCTTGAATACCTTCTACAGAAAACGGACTACTCGTAAGTGGACGTGGAGGAGTCCTAATGGCGAAACTAAAAATGAAATAGACTTCATAATGTGCGACCACCCGGGCATTATACAGGATGTGGAAGTAGTTAACAAGATCCGATGCAGTGACCATAGAATGGTAAGATCTAGAATTCAACTAGACGTGAGGAAGGAACGGCAGAAACTGATACGCAAGAAGCCGATTAATGAACTAGCTCTGCGAGGGAAAGTACAGGAATTCAGAGTTTCACTTCAGAATAGGTACGCGGCTTTAACCGAGGAAACCGACCTTAGCGTTGACGCAATGAATGATAATCTGACTAGTATCATTAAGGAGTGTGCAGTGGAAGTCGGGGGTACAGTCGTTAGACAGGACACTGGTAAGCTATCCCAAGAGACGAAAAACCTCATTAAGAAACGTCAAGCTATGAAAGCCTCAAATGCAACAGACAAAATAGAGCTGGCGGAGCTTTCGAAGTTGATCAATAGGCGTAAAGTAGCCGACATAAGAAAGTATAATATGGAGAGAATTGAGCATGCTCTAAAGAACGGAAGAAGCCTCAAAGCTACGAAGACAAAACTGTGCATAGGCAAAAATCAGATGTATGCATTAAGGGACAAGGATGGCAAGGTCACAACCAATATGGATAGAATAGTTGAGGTAGCGGAAGAGTTCTACAGAGATCTGTACAGCAGCCGAGACAGTCAGGATGATAATGTAAGAAGCAGTAATATCCCAGGGGAATCTGACATCCCACCAGTATTAACAGGAGAAGTAAAGAAAGCCCTAAAGAGAATGCAAAGAGGCAAAGCCGCTGGTGAGGATCAGGTAACATCAGACCTGTTGAAAGACGGTGGAGAGATTATGTTAGAGAAACTGGCCACCCTGTATACGAAGTGTCTCTCGACAGGGAGGATACCAGAATCTTGGAAGAATGCCAACATCATCTTGATCCATAAGAAAGGGGACGTCAAGGACCTGAAAAATTACAGGCCCATCAGCTTACTGTCCGTTGTCTACAAGCTATTCACAAAAGTAATTGCTAACAGAATTAATACGACATTAGAGTTTAATCAACCAAGGGACCAGGCAGGATTTCGTACAGGCTTCTCAACAATAGACCATATTCATACTATCAATCAGGTGATAGAGAAATGCGCGGAATACAACCAACCCCTATACATAGCTTTCATAGATTACGAGAAGGCATTTGATTCGGTGGAGACATCAGCAGTCATGCAAGCACTGCGGAATCAGGGCATCGACGAAGCCTATATAAACATAATGGAAGACATCTACAGCGCATCCACAACGCTAAACGCGTACTATCAAGTGGTGGAGAGTGCTGGTTCTCTTTTGCACCCTGGAACTCCGCAACCGGACTCTACCTCCCCTGTCAACAATGCCTGACGACGTCGCACAGCAGAATGCTGCCACACCCCCAGCTGCTCGCTGTCCCGGTATTCTAAGGGAGCGCGACCCAGTCATCTTCAGCGGTACTGATGAGCAGGACGTCGAAGACTGGCTCTCTTCGTACGAAAGAGTGAGTGTCAACAACAAGTGGGACGATAACGACAAACTCGGCCGCGTCCAGTTCTATCTGAGAGGAGTCGCGGAACTCTGGTTTAACAACCATGAGGCTGAGATTACCACCTGGGCCTCTTTCAAAACGACTTTCGCGGACGTATTCGGCCGACCGACAGTGCGCAAGCTCCGCGCCGAGCAGCGCTTGCGTGATCGCGCCCAACTGTCTGGACAGTGTTTCACTTCCTATATTGAGGACGTCGTCGGCCTCTGCCGCCGCTTCAATCCTGCCATGTCCGAGGCCGACAAAGTCAAGCATATAATGAAAGGCATCGAGGACGATGCGTTCCACATGCTTGTGGCGAAAAACTCTCAAACAGTCACGGACGTCATTCAGCACTGCCAGAGCTACGACGAGTTGCGAAAGCAGTGCATTTCCACACGCCGTCCTAGCTTCGACACGACCAGTACGTCAGCAATCACCGTTGGCGCCATCTCTCCGGACCCGACGGTATTGACGCAGCAAATCAAGCAGTTCATCCGAGAAGAAGTTGCGCGACAATTGTCTCTTGCACCCTTTCTCCCAGGCAATGCTCATGGGCTCCCCTCGTCGCTGCGACAAACCATTGAAGAGCAAGTATCCGAAGCCCTTCCGCCTACGCACCAGCCGCCGCCTGTATCCGCGCCCTTGACCTATGCTGACGTCGCGAGAAGGCAGTCACATGCGCGGCCACACGGCACGGACTCTGCTCACTCCTCAAGTGCGTTCTACTCAACGCAGGCGCCGGCAGGCCCGCCCGTTCCACTTTATCGCCGTCCTGTCACCCCTCCTCATAATCCTTGGCGCACAACAGACAACCGACCAATCTGTTATTACTGTTGTCTACCCGGCCATGTCGAGCGTTTCTGCCGCCGCCGCGTTGCCCGTCCAGGTACAGTTGACGCAAGTTACAGCTACGTCCGTACAGAGCCACCACAGCCGATGCCCTCCCACGCTACTTCGGACACCTCTTCACCCAACCGCCGAACCTTCAACTCCCGTCGGTCGCCGTCCCCGCGCCGACGTTCGCTTTCGCCAATGATTCGTCGCCCCTCGCCCGTCCAAACGGAAAACTGACCATCGCAGTTCCGGAGGCAAGAACTGCGCCGCTGTCGAAATTTACAAGACCTCGTTCTCAACCTGCTAACGAAATAACTGTCTTCATTGAAGGTGTTGCCGTGCACGCCTTAGTCGATACGGGAGCTGCTGTGTCTGTGTTGAGCGAAGCAATGTGCCGCAAGTTAAAAAAAATTACGATTCCGCTTTCTGGTCTTTCTCTCCGTACGGCAACCGCACATCCCATACAACCTTCCGTGACGTGCACGGCTCGGCTAGTCATTCAGGACGTTTTGTATGTCGTCGAATTTGTCGTCTTTCCACACTGCTCGCACGACGTTATATTGGGCTGGGACTTCCTTTCCACGCATCATGCCATTAATGACTGTGCCCGTGCCGAACTAGAATTATCACCAATCTCCGACATCGATTCTGGCAAATCATCTTTTCCTCGTGTCGTCGTCGCCGCGGACACGGACATCCCACCTATGTCTTCTGTTCGGGTACCGATCTCCTGCGACTATGCTTTCTCTAGCGCCATGTTCACACCGTCAGAAGCATTCACTTCTCGTAAGAATTTCATTCTCCCCTTTGCTCTTGTCACGATCGAAGACTCCTGCTCAAGCATTTATGTCACGAACCTGCTTTCGGTCGCAGCCACAGTATTCCGCGGAGAATGTATAGGGAGACTTGAGGAGATTGATTCTGCTTGCGCTAGCCAACTGCTCGATCGCACAACAAGCCTCCAGGTCGCCAGCGTTAATCTCGTTACCACGCCCGACACATCTTCCCTAGACGCTTTCCTTCCATCAATTGATTCGGACCTTCCTATTGCTCAACGCACCCTACTCTTGAAGCTTCTCGACCGCTTTCGGACGTCTTTCGACTACAAGCAAACCAGTTTGGGTCGAACGTCTGCCATCGTCCATCATATAGACACCGGCAGCCATGCACCCCTGCGTCAGCGTCCATACCGGGTCTCTCTCGCTGAACGCCGAGTTATTGATGACCAGGTGACTGATATGCTTAGTCGTGGCGTTATACAGCCGTCCCACAGTCCTTGGGCCTCCCCGGTGGTACTTGTGAAAAAGAAGGACGGTAGCATCCGATTCTGTGTTGATTATCGGCGCCTTAACAGGATCACACGCAAAGATGTCTATCCGCTCCCAAGAATCGATGACGCGCTCGACTGCTTGCAAGGGGCGGAGTTCTTTTCTTCACTGGACCTTCGATCGGGGTACTGGCAGGTACCTATGGATGAAGCTGACCGCCCAAAAACTGCGTTCGTAACTCCTGACGGCTTGTACGAGTTCAACGTGATGCCGTTTGGCCTTTGCAACGCCCCCGCCACCTTCGAGCGTCTTATGGACAACACTCTTCGAGGTCTCAAGTGGAACACGTGCCTTTGTTATCTGGACGACGTCGTAGTTTTTTCAAAGGACTTCGACACCCATCTTCTGCGCCTCGCAAGCGTCCTGGAATGCCTCACACAGGCTGGCCTACAACTCAATTTGAAGAAGTGTCACTTCGCCGCCAGGAAGCTCACCATCTTGGGACATGTTGTCAGCAAGGACGGCATTCTACCCGACCCTGCAAAGCTCCGCGCTGTCGCCGAGTTTCCCAAGCCGTCGACCCTGAAAGAACTCCGGAGCTTCATAGGCCTCTGCTCATATTTTCGGCGATTCGTTCGTGATTTCGCATCCATAATGGCCCCTTTAACACGCCTACTTGCCGACAGCCAAGGTGTCATGGCATGGTCTTCCGCTTGCGACGCCGCATTCGCGAAATTACGTCATCTACTGACATCGCCACCGATTCTACGTCACTTTGACTCAGACGCCCCTACCGAAATCCACACGGACGCCAGTGGAGTCGGCCTTGGCCATATTCTTGCTCAACGCAAGTCTGGCTTCGACGAGTACGTTGTTTCCTACGCAAGTCGCACTCTCACCAGAGCTGAAGAAAATTATTCGGTCACGGAGAAAGAATGTTTAGCCATCGTTTGGGCAATTACAAAATTTAGACCTTACGTATATGGCCACCCATTTGATGTCGTGACTGATCACCATGCCCTCTGTTGGTTATCTTCACTGAAAGATCCATCTGGTCGTCTAGCGCGATGGGCATTACGTCTCCAAGAATACGACATCCGCGTCGTCTACAGGTCAGGCCGTAGACATTCAGATGCCGACGCTCTTTCTCGCTCTCCCCTTCCCCATGACTGTGGCAATCTGTCTGTTTCCAGCTACGATTCTGCGGCCCTTACACACGCTGACATGCCTTCTGAGCAGCGTCAGGACCCTTGGATAGTCTCTTTAATGGAGTTCCTATCTAAGCCGTCACCACGTACCGCCACTCGCTCGCTGCGGCGCACAGCTCGACATTTCACTATCCGCGATGGGCTCCTATACCGCCGCAACTATCTGTCTGATGGTCGCAAGTGGTTGTTGGTGATTCCTCGCCATCTCCGTGCCGATATCTGTGCCTCCTTTCACGCGGATCCCCAATGCGGACACGCTGGTGTAATCAAAACCTATGCACGCCTCCGGCTGCGGTACTACTGGCGTGGCATGTACCGCTTCGTCCGCCAATACGTGCGTTCATGCTCCAAGTGTCAGCGCCGGAAGAGCCCCCCACGTATAGTCACTGGACCGCTCCAGCCGTTGCCTTGTCCCTCCCGGCCGTTCGATCGCATCGGAATTGACTTGTACGGCCCCCTTTTGTACACACCAGACGGGAACCGCTGGGTGATCGTCGCTATCGATCATCTGACACGCTATGCTGAGACTGCCGCGCTGCCAGAGGCCACATCACGTGAAGTCGGCTTATTCATACTTCACCAACTTGTTCTTCGCCACGGCGCGCCTCGCGAGCTACTCAGCGACCGCGGACGCACGTTCCTCTCTGATGCCGTACAAGCCCTCCTCCGTGAATGCAACGTTGTGCACCGGACAACCAGCGCCTACCATCCACAAACCAACGGAATGACTGAGCGCTTTAACCGCACACTAGGCGACATGCTGTCCATGTACGTCTCCGCTGACCACACCAACTGGGACCGCATACTACCCTTTGTTACGTACGCTTACAATAGCGCCACTCAGTCTACGACAGGATTTTCTCCCTTCTTTCTCCTTTACGGCCGCGAACCTTCCTCATTTATGGACACCATTCTTCTGTACCGCCCGGACGCTTCAGAGTCTACAACTCTATCTGAAGTCGCCACCTACGCCGAGGAATGCAGGCAGCTCGCACGTTCCTTAACAGCACAAGACCAAGCACGCCAAAAGGACCGCCATGACGCAAACCTGCCTCCCCAGTCATATTCGCCTGGAACATTGGTGTGGCTTCGCGTTCCCTCCTCTGCTCCTGGCCTTTCCACAAAGCTACTGCAGAAGTATGAAGGCCCCTACCGTGTCTTAAGTCAAGCCTCTCCCGTCAACTATGTTGTCGAGCCCGTTCAACCATCCGCAGACCGGCGTCGCCGTGGCCGCGAGATTGTTCACGTCGACCGACTGAAGCCGCACTACGACCCACCAGTCGTCTCTGTTCCTTAAGTCGCCAGGATGGCTCCTTTTCTGCGGGGGAGTGATTTGTAGAATGGATAGGGCGCAAACAGGGGCGCCAGTGAAAGACGAAGACGAGGACGGTTGTTGGTGCTCGTGCTCGCTCCGTTTCGGACTGCTGGTCGCTGAACCTGTGCTATTTATTTAATGAACGCATCCCGGACTCAACGCTAAACGCGTACTATCAATATATATATATATATATATATTATATTATATATATATATATATATATATATATATATATATATATATATATATATATATATATATATATATATGCAGAGAGACAGAGAGCGCACTT
>NW_023615816.1:0-60001 GCF_013339695.2 Rhipicephalus sanguineus | reverse complement strand
GTACGCAGTGCCAGTGATGTGGGCGTACCTACAATGAAAACGATCAGCATGAGCCTTCATAATTTGAGCACGATTTACGCTCCTCCTAAAGGCGAGTGATAAAATAATATATTTGGATGTTTAGTAATGACAGTGTTAACAAGACAATGTTATATAGCTTGCACATACCTCCCTGCGACTTCACAGAGTCCGTGTGTTCACGTGGAGCAGCAACAAACGAGCCTGGGACGAGGCGAAGCCGAAGGAGCTGCAGAACGCTTACACCATATCCAGCCTCGCTTGGAAGAGAGACGGATCAAGGCTCGCCGTGGTAAGAACAGTGTGCTCTTTGCGTCAGTTTGGTCTGCGTGCCTGACTGCAGTATAGTTGTCATCGGGTGCGATTTTTTTTCTTTCCACTGTCCCAACGAATGAAAGGAGGAAATAAAAGTACCACGATGGCTGGCGAACCCGGCCATAGCGAAAAGGACGAGCATTTTCTTTTGTTAAAACTGAGAGATGTGTCGGAGAGAAAGCTGTCAGACTGTATACCGCATTTTCCGAAGGCATCCATGCACAGAAATGTAGAAATCAGTATATATAATTTTTGTCGACCTATTCCTCTAAAATGCACACATCTCATGGCAGCACGTCTATTCATAGTACCGCTAGTGCATGTGCGATGTTTAGGGCTTAGTATTTATTAAATTTTCCATTCAGTATTATAGTTACTCGAGCTTGCGCGACGTGCTGTCAGCGGTCTATCTGTCAAGTACTACTCAGAAGTTTGGTTTTTACTAATTAGTTTCCTATGCTTTGCAGCACATGCTCCGCGCGATGCCGTAGAGCTTACAGTTTTTGGCTGGCCTAGTCAGGTGACAAAAAAAAAATAAGGATATTACCGCGCGTATAGGTTCGGCTATAAGTCGACTACGGTGGTTGTTCTCGTTTCTCGCATGCCTGTGTTAAGCATGAACATTGGAAAGAACTAGTCGTTGTTAACGCACTCATTGTGAGAAATTCATTGTCGCATGTAAGGCACAAACGCCGTTTCGCGCCCAGTAAGATTGCTCACCAGCGTGCGCAATTATCGATGCGGATACTCACGTCGCTTTCACACTCAGTAAGTCTTGAAATCTGACATTTCGCAGGGAACGCTGTGCGGCGCAATTTTGAGCTACGATTGCAGCCTCCGCAAGACACTCTACAACAACAAATTTGAAATCACATTTGTGGGGCCGAGTCAGGTTAGTCAACGCTTCTTACGCTCTACGGGCTTTCTGACCAGCGCTTTCACATAAAAAAATATATATGTTCTGATGCGTCCTTGGTGCAAAGCTTTGATGCTACAACGCCACACGTAATGACTGCAATGTAATGCCGTGGCGCTCGTATACTAACCAAGCATTGCATTAGTTACTCATGCTACCACGAAGGTCAGGTTCAGGTGCAGCGATATGACTGTGAGTGAGCACTCCGTGCTGAAAGCAAGGACTCACAATACATAGCCACAAGCTTCATCGCAGTGTCATTTGTATTTGCGGCCACGATAAGTGCGCGCTATTGTTCGGTGCCTGTGATATTTGCCAGCGAGACTTCCGATGTTGTCTCGGAAAGTTATACGTCCGTACAACCAACGTTGCATACAACAGTGGAGGTTTCTGTTTGTCTCATTACATCCAATTCTAAACTTCATTTTAAACTGCATTACGCATTGCGATGTCTCGCAGGCTTTGATTATGAACCTGGCGACGAAGACGAAGAGCACGCTCAAATCGCAGTACGGTCACGAGATCCAGGATATAAAAATCCTGGGCAGGGACCGCTACCTGGTGGCATACACAGCGGCCACGCTGTTGCTCGGCGATTTGCTCCAGGACAAATTCTGCGAGGCGAGGGAACACCCATCTTGGTCGCGCTTTTTCCTTTAACCTCGGTGTAATTTGTGTACTCTTATTGCAGGTCTTCTGGGAAGGGACCTCGAGGAACGAAAAGTTCTACTTCGAAACCGAAAATGTGAGTGCAGACCTTCGGCTTGCATTTATGCAACGCGCACACGCGGTGCTTGATATGCGGGTCGTAAAATGTTAAAGGATACATTTTCCTGAAGGAACACTTCTTTAACAGCTCTTATGAATGCCTGAAAGTCTAACAAAAAAAAAAAAAGATGTGTTTTACTTGCTGTCAAAAATAATTGATTGAACTAGAGCGCTAAACAGTGACGAAGTACTAACCTCTTCTACTTTTCTTTCGTCGTAGGTATGCATGATTTTCAATGCTGGCGAACTGTCCCTGGTAGAATATGGCCACAACGAGATACTTGGTTCGGTGCGCACAGAATTCATGAATCCTCATTTGCTAAGGTGTGTTGCCTGAAGAAAAAAAACAACAACACTATGGCGCTTATTTCAGAGCCACTTTTTGATATTCGATACCTAAGAGTACCCTACAGCTGTTTATATTACCTAACAATTCTCCGTATGTTTCCTTTTTTTTGTTAAGTGTGCGTCTGAACGAGCGAAGGCGCCCTGGACAACAGGAACCTGCGGACAACAAGAAGCTAGCCTATTTAATTGACTTGAAAACAATATTTGTCGGTAAGGAAGTGCTTCCAATAAGTTCATGCATGCATGCATGCCTCTGGCCGGTGAACGTTCAAGTGCGCAGCGCTGCTCACGTTTGCACGTGACAAAAAAAGAAAAAAAAACGAACTTCAGGCATACTGAAGTTACCGCGTAAGGAGGGTAATAGCTGAAATTGGGTTCTAGCATTTATTATGAACCTCACGCACGCACAGCTACGAAACGCACATGACCGATTGCTTGACGTGAATTGCAGCGTACGCCGCCACTGCACCTTCGTTTCACGTGGGTGTCATCCACTGTAGAGAAGTTGCCGCGTATTGAGGCGGCGCCGATCAATCGGTTTTAGCGTGCAGAGATTTGCATGCAACGTCGGCGGGAAATAAAAAATTCAGATATGCACGCAGATATGTGGTTTGTAGCATATGGGGTTCGCCCTGCGCAGTTGTCCGGGGCATCCCTTCACGGGAATGTGAAGCGATGGCCGGGTTGAAACCGTCGCCTCACTGCTTATCTGCGCACTCAAAATGTGGGAAAGCACACAATAAACTAGGCAAAGATATTAAAAGTGTTCACCGGGAAGTTTATTTTAATGACTCTCACTGTATTCTCAGTCAGAGTCGGTATACGAGAAACCTACTGATAAACCCTCTTTAATAAACCGAATCGGTTGGTGTCTGTTTAAGCTACTTACACATTCACGAACCAACTTGGCTTATTAAATGGGTGCAGGAAGCAGTACTTTAATTAAGTCAGTGGAATTTCTCCCACGAAGTTGAATCGGATTTCAAACAAGGAGCACGGTCTCCTTCAGAACGTGCTTTGCCACGCACGTACACAATAGCAGGAGAAGCAACCTTTAGCGCCCATTCGCACCGGCGATTCGAAGCGGTCGCGCGACTACGTGGTCGCAAAGCGACCGCTCGCAAATAGTCGCAAATAGTCGCAAATTGTCTCTTAGATCGAAAAACGAGTGTTTTAGATCATTCGCTCGCAGCTCAATTTTTAAGTCGAAGCAGCCACATTTTCCTGGTTTAAGCCCAGCTTTACGAGATGGATCGACGTCTTTGTGTATTTTGAGTAGTTGTGCGCATATCGTGGCCTTACCAGACACGCCTTCTACAGTGACGCCTAAAGGATAAGTTATGTTCCGACGTACCGTCAACACTCACGTTAGATGACAAACGTAGGTTCTATATAAACGGAGTGCAGGCCACGGTGCGATGACGTGCATATCACAGTAGATGTCGTTGACGTATTCTTCCGGGGTCGAGCAACGGGTGACTGTAGATTGCTGAGTCACTAGGAGTACACAGGGGTTCGCTGTTAAAGGGAACATTGGAGCGTGTGGCGGCAGCTCGGCGCCACCGCCGGCCGTCGGCTGCAACGAGATTCGCGCAGACGCGTGAGTACTGTGCCCGGTGCTCTTTCGTCGCGTCAACGGTTCGCTTCACGACGATTCGCAGCGCGGAAGCAGACGGCAGCAGACAACGAAAGGGCACGACTCACAGAGCGCACTGCGCCTGCGCGAAACTCGTTGCAGCCGCTGGCCGGCGGCATAGAGTTTCCTAAAATTAACTAGAGGGGACTCTGGCGCTGCGATCGTTCAGCTACCATGGGAGTGATGGGTAGTACACAAATTTGCCTAGTCTTCGTGCTTGCGGCTTCAAACGTACTTGTGGCTTTGTTTATTGCTATGTTTTGGTTTTCTTTCGGATAAAAGAATGGATCGTTGTGAACTTCGTGACCAGATTTGAATCGCTGAGCCTAAAGAAGTTAAAGTGGCGAAGTGAAACTGCTGACTTTTGCTGAAATTCGTTTTGCGACAAAGCGGATGCAGCCAACGCGGAGCTAAACGGAGCCGAAAGTACGAAGTTTAGACAAATCTGTGTACTACCCATCATTCCTATGCCGGCTGAAGCGTCATGCGTTGCAGCTCCCATAGACACTAGCGCCAGAGTTCCCTCTAGTAAGTATTGTAGGAAACTCTATGGCCGGCGGTGGCGCCGAGCTGCCGCCATACGCTCCGATGTTCCCTTTAACAGTGGACCCCTGTGTACCTACATATACATATTACGTTGTTATAAAGGCGGATGGCCAACACTTTAACAGCGATTGACGTTGCACGGCCTGTCACCTGTGTAAGGTCTTTTCCAGAAGGAGTTCAAAGAACTGTCATGGCTCTGTGGTAAAATGCTAGGCTGCCACGCAGAATGTCTGGGTCCGATTCCGGATGAGACCGTGTTTTTTATTCTTTGCGTCTGTCGAGATGTTTCACCCACCGGCAATGCCGCCGTCGAGGGCACCGGATTTTCTGCAATGCGGGCTATTTAACGCTGTCGCGTTAAGATGACCACCTTCTGTTCTCGCCGTTCCTGGGTTGACATAGATTGTCAAACACTTGTGGCGCATACCCGCATTCCACAGGCCGTGGTAATCGGGTATGCGCTACACGTGACAGAGCGAGAGTTCCAAGACCTACGCGACAGGCACCTGACGTTATTCATGCCCGTTAATCGTGTTCTTCATGCAATCATGTCCTCCTGTGCTAATTTTGGTATATATCAAATTAAGGAAACGACCACGAGAGCGCGCAGACGTAGGTGGTTAGAAAGAAAGAAAGAAAGAAAGAAAGAAAGAAAGAAAGAAAGAAAGAAAGAAAGAAAGAAAGAAAGAAAGAAAGAAAGAAAGAAAGAAAGAAAGAAAGAAAGAAAGAAAGAAAGAAAGAAAGGAAGAAGGAAAGAAAGAAAGAAAGAAACGGCCAAAATGTCCTTGGTTCACTAAAAAAATGCTTAGCATTTAATAAATATATTGTTGCGAGTGTATTTCTGGCATTTATTCACTGCGCCGATCCAATCAAGCATTAAAAGATATTGGCATTTTGGATACGATTTTTCAAAAATAACTCGGGGACTAACTCTAGCTGCAACGCAGAACATTCATTAGCCGACTCATTGCATTTAGAACCTCAGGCACGGTAACGCTATCCTTAATTTTCACACCTACTTGCCTAAAAAAGTAGGCTAAATGCATGCGTCTTTGGCATTACACCAGACTCGTAATGCGCAACTAAACGAATTAATATTGAGTGGTAACCAAGGTGAGCCTTCACTGATTCACGAGCAGGTAGCTTCACGCTCATGTGCCTCGTGAAACGTGAAACAGTATGCTGCACCAAGAAGCTTAGTCGAACAGCAGGATGGTGACACGGGGTGTGCAGTGTCTTGGGAAATTTCATTCAGCTGTATAACGATACCAGTTTCTTTTTCTTTATTTTTTTAGGGCGAAAGCCTTAAGCGCCTCATCAAAAACGAATTTTGACCATCGGCGTCGGCGTCCCGCGGCGTGGGGGACGAGTAATACCAAAAATCATCAGGTGATGACGCCACTGTGATGTAACGTCACACAATGGCGTCATAACATGACATCGTAGCTTGGTCAAAGGTGGTCCGATCACGAAGGCAATGCAAAACCAGGCGAGGTGCCTCCGATCTTGGTGCAAAACCACGTTAGGTGCAGAAAGCTTTCGAAGGGTGGCGGGACAGGATCAATACATCGACAGCGAAGAAAAAGAAGAATAAGTGAATGCATAAGGGACCCTGTGAGTTTTCCTTTGTTTTGCTGACGCCTCATCAATCGCGATTAAGTAATTATTCGGAAATTTGGAGAGTTATAATTTCCCCGCACAAAGCACTACTGGAAAAAACAACGCCAGCTCTTGTTAAATGAGTGCCGCAGAGCTACAGTTGACATGCCAAGGGGGGGGGGGGGTCAAGCTCCTTCTAAAAAAATAGAGGGTGGAAGGGGGGGGGGGGGGCTTCCTGGGCCTCCCCTGACTTTAATCCCTTGATACACAACTGCGCAGCACGTAATACACAGACGGTTGACAGCTCAGCTGCTTGGTTCGGGGAAGCCCGCAAGAAAATATGTGGATTCTTTATATATTTGCGGTAGCCTGCTTATGGGATGGCGCCACTCAGTTCGCTGCCCAACGGGCGTGCATTTGCAGTGGACCTGGTCACGGGTATGACGCTGGCTCAAGTGCCGCACGACTCTAAGATCGACTGGCTCGAGTTGAACGAGACGGGACAGAAGCTCCTCTTTCGGGACAGACGGCAAAGGGTGGGTACGGCTGGTCCCCTTCGCCACGGTGATAGCCCATCGCGCATTACTCGAAACAGTGCACTCAGAGAAGCATAACAGACTGTAACAATATGGAAAAGAAGTGAACTATACAAGTACCTTTTGTTGGCAATAGATGAAGAGTCAAGACGTGTTTACTTGCTACGTGGACTGCCAGCGAGTGAGATTTAGTGAAGATAAAAGTCAGAGCCAGTACCCATATCTGATATTCCCGTTTTTAATACAATTGAGGCTACAAGTATGCACACAAAACCATAAATTTTAAGCGGCACTGACAGTATATTTTATACAAAATCCGGTACCGAACACTGTTAAGGTGTCCAGACGACTTCATTGTTCTGGTTATTTAAGGCCAACTGCCATTCAACGGCCACATAACTAAGGTTGCGTACGCAATTGATAATGTGTAATAGATTATCGGACATACGAAGCTCAAGAAGTTATCTCCACCTCTGAATCGTACAGGGTCACCACTACAGAAGAGGACTTCGACCTTTTTCGACTTTTGCGGTTTTTATAGGTGGCCTTATAGGTGTATTATAAATGTTTTGCAAAACGGCGAAGAACTATGGCAACAAAACTGTATGTAATCAGCATCATATCTCATGCGCTGTAGCCACGGCCCCTCTGGTGTCATTTGTTTTCCAACAAGCCAAGCTCATTTCGAATTGGAATGGCCAGCAGCCCGACATGTGATAACTGTAGCTGCGAGGGGACAATCGCCCATCTTCTCTGTGAGTGTCCTCGCTTCAGTGCACAAAGAGAAGAACTGTCCAAAGCGTTAAATAGACTTGACAATCATCCACTGTCGGAGGAAAAGATCTTAGGACACTGGCCGAAACCATCCTCGGCACGGAAAGCTTTGAAAGCGTTATTGCGCTTTTTGCGCAAAACTAATCTCATAGACAGACTTTAAGCAGTGTCGTTTATCGTACTATTGTTCTTTTTTTCTTTTATAACATCCCTTTTCTATCATCTTTCACTCCCCCTTCCCCTTTCCCCAGCACGGGGTAGCCAGCCGGTCTGAGAACTGGCTAACCTCCCTGTCTTTCCGTTTTTCTTCTCCTCCTCCTCCTCATCCTCCTCCTCCTCCTCCTCCTCCTACCGCAGCAGCTATAGCTGCTCACACCCCAGAGGAATGAACACATGGACAGTAGAATCGCATAAGACGCCGTAACTGATGCAACAGCGATATAACACATGGCTCAGAAGCGAATACACTGCAGCGCCAAGTGAATATTCAACAAAGGAATTATATAGCAATACTGTTCCGATAGACACCGCAACTCATCTGCGGGCGAATGTATCGTGGTGGTGATGATACATGTTTCTACCATTGCGTCTGTATTTTTTCTGATCGGCCTGCGGAATAATGTAACGCGCACGCGGTTACTTTTTCTGCTTCTATTCCAGCTCAGCCTGTTCGACATTGCGTCCCAAGACAAAGTAACACTTCTGAATAACTGCACGTTTGTTCAGGTGAGTGTCGCTGCTACGCTGCCTCTCTTGGGCGCTTTTCTGCGTTGTGCAACTTTTTCTGTGATTCTCGGTGCTTTGTTTCCGTGTTTGAGTGTTGTAGTGTTTCGCTGTGATTCGTGGTGTTGTTTCTGTTTAACTGTGGTTCTTGCGTGTTTGTCCACTTATTCGCCTGAGAGAGGCAGAATGAATGTTGAAAATTTCAGGCCATGTAGCTTAAGGACAGCACACTGTTGCAGGCGGCCGTTGCATGCAGGTCCTGTTATAAGCGTGCTGAAATAAAGCCGGGCGAAGAATGGTTTTAGGGTTCCGTGCAAAGAGCACGCCGGACGTTTAAAACGGTAGGATGGAGGGCTACAAATTGCGTTTTCTTTAATGGTGTTGAGTGCTCAGTGTATCCGGAGAATAGTGCACATAGCAGGCGAGCTCAACTGCCCACACGCGCGTTGACGACACATGCGTCCCGCAGTGGGTTCCGGACAGCGACGTGGTGGTGGCGCAAGGCCGCAATGTCCTCTATGTCTGGTACAACGTGGATGCCCCTGAAAGGACCACCAACATTCCCATCAAGGTACGTAGCTCCATGTTATGCACGAGATCGCTTTCGAGAGCGGCAATAATCACCTACGAGTCGACATTTCAACGGCGCGTTGGCATCTTGACTCCAAACTTACGTTCCGTTGCGCAGAAAAAAAATATAATCGTTTGAAATTATTCTAATGCTTCCCCATAAACGGGGGGAGTTCGCGTGAGAATCAAGTAGAAGTAACCCTGTTTCTGGATACATTGCTGGACCATCTCGTGCCAATAATGGCGCTATAAATTTGTGAGAATAACGAGTATGGTATCTCAGAATAACCTCCCAGGACTGCAAAGTGTTGGGACAAACTTGATTCCTTGAAGAACCATGCAGCTTCTATATACACCACTAGGCGAATTTGGCAAAAGACTTGGTATCTGCCGAAGGCAATAACTATAGTACTTAGAGGAAAAGCATGCAGTTGCAGTGAATCCACTAAAGAGAATCGAGACAAATAATTTTTTATGTCTGTGCTTTGCCTTCTTTTTTTTGTAACTGTTTAGGGTGAAGTAGTGGATATTGAACGCGAGGATGGCAAAACTGAAGTCATTGTCAACGAAGGTCTCACAACAGTCGGCTACCCGCTGAAAGAAGGTCTCATCGAATTTGGCACGGCAATCACCGATGGTGACTTCGGTCGGTGAGGCGTCCCCTTTGTGTCTCATGTCGTTTTTACTTCGGCAGTCAAGTTTCTGTTCGCGTTCTAAGTTGCACTTTAATCTTCGTGGTAAATACCTCACAGAAGACAGCGAAGATTTCATCACAGAATCGCAGTGTTTATCACTGTGCTTAAGCACACTGCCTAATTTTCGACCAATGTATCCAACATACGCACTTGGGCATCTTTATGAATATTCCAGTTCTTCACTTTGTCGAGAGATTCAGATTTTTAGTGTTGACAACTGCCGTGAAACTTAGTTACACAGTCAGTACCATCACAATGAACTCGTGGAGCGAAATGCTCGCTCTATAATTCTCGTCGCCTCTACAGCCCCACTTAATTTTTTCTTCCTTCTGACTTCCGGCTCTCTCTCCACTTTTAGAAAGTGTCTCCTTCAACGAGACGCACATGCCCTAATCTCACTATTCTTTGTCCACAACCATTTGCTTCGCACGGCGCGCTTACAACTGCCGTCTTCCGACATGTACTTTGCCATAGGAAGATCATGTCTAACGTCTGGGATATTCTGCTCTTTCGTCTAAAGCGAACACCCCCTACCCCCTCTGTACCATCTCTCCGTCCTGCTTTCTCCTTTGAAAGAAAAGGCACTCAGGGCTGGCTAACCTGACAATATAAGTGATTGGTGATGGACAACGCGCTTTATAAGTCATTCCTGCAGTATCTGCACGAGACGAGATTAATTTCACTGTCTCGCTATTTCGCTCTGGTAGTCCGCGTGGAGAAGTTTTTTTAATGCATCCTCCAACGAGAGAGGCGTGAACGGTGTGTGTCGAGCCGGTCAACGGTTCTTACTCGCGTATGCAGAGCGGTTGCATACCTGGAGAGCCTGGAGCTCACGGAGGAGACCGAAACCATGTGGCGCACGCTGGGACAGATGGCTCTCGAGGAGCGCCTCGTCGCCGTGGCCGAGCGTTCGTACGCCGCGCTCGGCGACCTCGCCAAGGCGCGCTTCCTGGCGCATGTCATGCGCCTCCAGGAGGAGGCCGCAAGAGCCACGGTACGTGAGCGCGCACCGCTCGGCTGCTGTATACAGCATACGAGGCGGGCTTCTATCTCCCTTTCCAGGGTCAAGACGGCCACGACCATTACGAAGTGAGGGCGAGGATTGCCATGCTGGATAAGCAGTTCAAGCTCGCCGAGAACATCTACCTCGAGCAGGTAGGAGCCGCAAGAGGCGGGGCAGCTCCAAGCTGCCAGCTGAAGCCATGACCAATGCTGCTTGGTTGAGGCCGCTCTAACTAGCGCACCACACGAAGCTGCTTTGCTGGCGTGTCCGTATACTGCCTTGAGTTGATCCATGTGGTGGAGCAATAGAGTAAAAAAAATGTACTTAATGTACTGAGTAGGACCTAGGGATCATGCGTCTGGCAGTGAGAAGCAGTACAAGGACTAGAGAGAGAGAGAGAGAGAATAAACATCTTCAGCGCATTACCGGGGATGAGTGTTATCTTCGCACGAAAGACGACAGACGGAATGGTCATTCATCTCCCAGAGCTTCGGAAGTGGTTTTGCACGCTTTCTGTGATTTTTTTTTTCGGTGTATATGACTTGGACGACGTGTGACTGTATAAAGTTCATATTGCAAGTGCATCCCACACATCTGTAGGGATGATGAGTCGGCATGTGCCATCTCTTGTGGTGTTCCTTACAGAATAAAGTTGAAGAAGCAATGGAGATGTACAAAAACATGCACAAGTGGGACGAGATGATCCAGTTGGCCGAATCAAGAGTAAGGATAGTTTTCGCCGCCGTGTCCGACGACAAAATCTGACACAAAGTTTTTATTTTCTTTTTTTTTATCAATCGCACATGTAACGCAGAATTATCACAACGTCGACAAACTCCGAGAGGACTATTTTGAATGGCTTTTGAATAACGGCATGGAAGGGAAAGCAGCTGAGGTAAGTGCACGTCTTCCCTTTTTCTCGTCTCATCGGAAGGTATATTGGTTCAAAGTCAAAATATAGCCGAGTGGTACCACAAATTGCCAACTACGAGAGCATCCGTATATGAGCAAGTTTCGGTCTGAAAGTGCAATCATTTTTGTCGCAGAACAGCACAGAAAAACTTTAATGAAACATAAGTTATTCTTATCGGGCGAGCATTAGTGGAGGGCCCCACTGGCCTTAGCCTCCCGTTCAACCTGGTCGATCAGCGCTTGCTCGTCGGCCAGGTCAGAGCTGGACGGTCGCACCTCCCACTGCTCCAACGTGTGTGTTGGTGTCATGTCTGTGTCTGTCAGGTGTGGGGGATGCTTTGGGCAGCCCCAGGTAATGTGATATAGTGTAGGACTTCCTCCGCACCAGGGGTAGAAAGCTCAATAGCACGTCGGGAACATGGCGTGTAATCTTTTTAAATGGGGATAAACCTCAGTTTGAATTCTTCTCCAATTGATGGCCTCCTCTCCTGTTAGGTGTTTGTGGGTAGGGGCATATACTTGTCGGGTAAAACGCTGATGGGCAGGCGGGTCCCTTGCGATTGTAGGGTTATAATTTTCATAAGGCGTTGGGATTTGGAAGTCTGCTGAGGTGGCCAGTGTCGCTGCTCGGAAAGTTAGGGCGCGAGCCGCGGTGTCCGCCCTCTCATTTCCCTCCAACAAGCATCATTTCTTTCTCTATTTTTATTCCCCCAACGGCTAAAAGTGTTGTCACCAACACACAGCGAAACATAAATCCAAAGCACGCTTTTTCACTCGCAAGGCGTTCTGCAATGCTTTTATCATGAAAAGTGGTTCGGAAAACGAGAAATTCACGATGTTCATGACGTTCGTAATGAATCGTTTCGCAGGGGTAGCGTGCATAATGTTGCTGTACATAATACTGCAGGGGGATTCTTGTACTTCTAAACTAGCAAACTTGAGTAACGCTCCATACAGTGATAATCAACATGCACCTTGTGCATACATCGTAGCACTAACGCTGTTTACTCAGAGCATAATAGCGATAATGGGTCATAACCTTCTTATCTCCTTATTGTGATTGCCACTTGTGGAACGGCACTCGCTGGAAACTACTTTGTCAGGAGTGGTCACGACATAGAAATGAAATTCTGGGATTTTTACATGCCATAAAATCATGATCTTATATAGTGAACCATACCGTGGGAGGGTACTCCGAGTTAATTCTAACCAATTATATTTGCCCGGACAATTAGCTACATATATTATGTAAAAAAATAATTAGATGTGAAAACAAAGGCAAAACGATAAACATGTTTATCTCGATCCGCGGTGGTCTTTCCAGCTGAAGGAAAAAGAGGGCAACGTGGAAGAAGCGGTCTCGCTGTACCTGAAGTCTGGCCTTCCGGCCAAGGCCGCCCTGGTACTGCGCTCTGTGCCGGGTCTTGTGCAGCAGCGGCACCTGGCCGAACGCGTCATCGCGGCGCTTACACACTCCGAGCTGTACGAGCACGCTGGCAGCCTCCACGAGCAGCTCGGCGAGCACGCTAAGGCCCTGCAGTGCTACCGTGCGGGTCATCACTACGCAAAAGGTGCGCCCGGCGTCTCGTGCGAAAACAGCACACCCGCTACAGCCGCTCGCTCGGCCAGCACCAGGGTCTCAAACTGAAACTCAAAAAAAAAAAAAAAAAAAACTGGAAACAGACAAATAAACAAACGCGATTTCTCGGAGCGTTACCGCATTCCTGAATTCGAACAAAACGCAGAAGGAAGTAGGGCGAACCAGTAGTTTACGTATACATGCGTTAGCAAAAACTCAATCATTGGATTGAGATCGAATGATGACAATGTTGTTGTCATAACATCGGATAGCCAACATTTGTGAATAGTAAGACGACACTAGCAGACATTAGTCATCATTTACCTCACACTAGAGAACTTTAGCCAATGCTAGTAGGGCACTACCGGTCACCGCTCGTTGACCGTTCATAAATTGCTAAAAGGGGGAGAGGTTTCTTTCTCAGCTTCGCTACTATTCATACACCCGCCTCATTGGTCATGGTTACCATGCTCGATAGCTGACTCCGAAGGTCGCGGGATCGAATCCCGGCCGCGGCGGCCGCATTTCGATGGAGGCGAAATGCTAGAAGTCCGTGTTAAACTTAGGTGCACGTTAAAGAACCCCAGGTCGCCAAATTTTCCGGAGCCCTCCACTATGGCGTCCCTCATAATCATATCGTGGTTTGGGGACGTTAAACCCAACTTTTATTATTAAGGTGAATTAATGGTAGCCAAATGTGAATTAAGATTAATCATGTGAATTAAAGTTAACTGAGGATGAATCACACGTGAATTAACAGTGAATGAAATGTTAAGGTGAATTAAAGGTGCACCAAATGTGAATTAACAGCTTGGCGACCAAGTCTCCGCATGTCCAACCAGCGGTGATGTCAATATAGGCAACCGAAGGAGAACAAGTAACAGGAGGTGGCAGTCCAGTTGACTAAGAAAGTCAGTGTAGTTTAATGAGTGTCTCGTGAAAGATTATGCTTTCGCCTGCGCTCTCCTCCGCGTTAGCTAAAGTGACTAAATTTTTTCCTTGTGTCGCAGGGTTTTCTGCAGGCAAAATGATATGGCGTGCGTGCCTGTGGTTGCGTGTCCATCCTCATTTGTTCTTACCAGGTTTCTTTTATTTCATGTTGATGTTTCTTTTTCTTACACCTGTGTTCAGCCGTCGAACTCTCTCGACAACGGAACCCCGGCGACGTGGTTGCCCTTGAGGAAGAGTGGGGCGAGTACTTGGTCTCGCAGAGGCAGCTGGACGCCGCCATCAACCATTTCATCGAGGCAGGGTGGGTTGTGGCGAGCTGCCGCCGAGACGCCATCGCTGCAGCTGACAAAATTTGAGACGCGCGCACGCAAGAGTAATGTGAATAACAGATTCGTTAATTATGTAAAGTGTACCTTCATTCAGATGTACTTAGTTGGGAAGCATTTTCGACCATCTAGCTAAACAGAGCTATATCTTAGATTGTCCTATTTGCGCACTTTATGCGTTTCGCTGCAACTCTCATATTGATTAAGCCATCAGAAACAGGAATAGTAAGGGCGCAAAGCGCTGCAATACATATCACTCGCGTCTCTACTAAATATTTTCACACGTCGCTATAGTCACATCGAGAAATGAAGTTTCTTAAGCTTATATGCAGAATTGTAAGGTCAAGCATTTATGCAAATTGCATCGTGCTTCGTTATAAATTTGGTAACATTGGACCTAGCCATGGTGTCCATTAGGTGCCGGCCATAACAGGGCACAGAGCACTTCCGCCAAGCCCTTGCCGAGGTAACGCGCGAGTGTCACGCCACGAAAGGCGACCTTTTGATGCAGGAAGACGGTGAAAGCTCTGGATGCAGCCATCAACGCACGGCAGTGGAAAAAAGCTGTGCAGATAATCGAGGTGATCGACGACACGCCTGAAATAAACCGGTACCAGAGCAAGCTGGCTCAACACTTCCACTCGACCGGAGACCTCGAGGTTAGGTTTTCATGCCCCAATGTGTCACGATTACTTCTCACGAAATCCTCTTTGAAACAGGGAGACGAGATATAGCCACCTAGCCTACTTGAGCTAACCAAGCTTTAATACGGGAGAATAACACTGTACCTATCTCTACCTTATATTCTTTTTCTTCATTAATATGTGCCTCTAATTATAAAGTTACCTATTCACACAACCATCCCTATTCTGTCTCCTACCGCTGCCTGGTGTCAGCCCAGTAGTTGCATGTAGTACGACTTCACGCAGATAGCATCGGTGTGCAAACTGACGCGCATATTACTAGAAACAACAAAACTGTGCAGGTAACTAGACCAGTAACCAGACGAGTGCAGGAATATCATTCCTAAACGCAAGTGGACGAACTGAATAGAAAATTCACAGTTGCAGGCTGAACCCTCATTAAGAGATCAAACGTGGATAATATATCAGACGCCGTAGATTTGCGTCATTCGAAAATATCTGAAGAAGCAAGCTCAAGCATGGCTCTGTGTAACTATGTGCTTGTACAATTTTCGACTGTGTAGTCGGCGAGTAAGTTTGCTCATTTAGCTTTTTAAGCTTCGCTGTAGCGCGGCAATGGACATGGACACCAGAAATAAACGTACGACGACACACAGCGCTGTGTATCGTGGTACGTTTCTTTCTGGCGTCCATGCCCCTTGCCGCGCTACATCTAAACTTAAGAAATTACCCATTATGCCAACAGGCCCACGTATTCACTCTTATTTGCCCCTTTAGTGACCTGACCTCTTCTGAACCGTCTCGTGATTACGCTTCAGATGGCAGAGCACTTTTACGTAGAAGCTGGGAAGATAAAAGAGGCAATTGAAATGTACAACAGTGCCGGAAAATGGGACAAAGCGCTGAAGGTAAGCCATTTTGATCATTTTATGCGCAGTAGTTGAGCAGTTGACAAACGAGTCGCGGTACAAAAGTGCAGCCAAAAAGTCTGAAGTGACGGCCTCTGTATATTGACAGTTCTGTTAGGAGATTTCATCCCGTTCTTATTGTTACGATTCTACCGAGGGGCCACATACACCATGGATCATCAGCGACGAACCGCGACGACAAAGAAACGTGAAAAGAAATGAAGAAAAATGCCGAAAACATAAGGCGGAATAAACAAGCGTTAGCACGCAGTAAGCCGCAATGGATAGAAAAAACAAAAGCTTGCACTACTTTTCGAGAGAGTTCGGGAACCTAAGGGAAATTTATGCGCTACCGCCGCTTAATGGGATGAGCTGCGCGCTTCGTGTTTTATTCGTATGCGAAAGATGACCAGCCTCGCGCCAAGCGACGTTCCTTCCACGCAGCTTGCCAAGCTCCACCTGAGACCGGAAGATGTGACGAGCATGTACACGGAACAGGCATCGGAGCTCGAGAAGCAAGGGAAATTGAGAGAGGCCGAAAAGTGAGTGCCGCCTGCTGATAAGAGACTACAGGGAGGGATCAGAGCATGCTTGCAGCAGGATTAATAATATGACTGACCTCGGGTCAGTGCCCGTTAAACATAGCGACTTACAGATGATGTCGCGAGAAAAGATCGGGGAGACTGATGGGCCGATATTTTGTGAAGCAGCTGTGATACAAATAAAACAAATTCAATCAAGAGAAATTCTGGGGAAGTGAACTCTCTTTATTTCATCGTAGTGCGCAGGAATTGTGCAAGAAAAAAAAAGCAAACGCTGTGCATTACCTTCATAATCTTTGTAAAATGAAAGGACAAATCGACTTGAAAGTTAAAGAAATAACTAATACTCTAACGATAGGTTACAGAAATATGCAAGAAAAGAAGGAGGAGCCCCCCGCCTATTTTTCAGGGGTCTCAAGTTTTGCGGTGTATAAAATATGCCCAAAGTATTCGCGAAAGGAAACAAAGTTAGGCGCTGAATTCACAAAGCGTTTAATATTGTTTGCCACTGGTAAGCCGCCTTCCCCAATATGTCCAGGACTATAGGATTGGCTAGAATTCTTTCTTAAGAACAGTTATAGCGTACGATGTGAATGAGGTCCCTGGGTGAAGGCAGTGAGCCAGTGATAACGAACATAAACGAGCGAGAAACTTTTAAATTGTGGCTCAGTAAGGCTAGAACACGTACCAGCAAGGGCCCCAGTATTGCTGCATTAAAGCCAAAAACACACGAATATACCGTTTCTTGCCCACTTAGTTCGAGTGCTTATCATGTTCTTTATAATGCTATCTTCCTTCACGTGTCTTCTTTGCGTGCAAAAATATTTTGTTGAGTGGTTTTACATGATGAGTGGTTTTCAGCGCAAACGACGAATACACAGAGAAGAAGGAGGAACCCGAACACCAGCGCTGTGTATTCCTTTTTCTCTGTCTATTCGTCGTTTGCGCTGAAAACCACTCATCATGTTTAACGCAATCCAACTCGCCCAAATGTCGGTTCTTCTGCAGAATATTTTGTTGTCTGCTCTGCTGTTATTTTTCAGGCTTTACTTGTTCATCGAGGAACCTGACTTAGCCATTGCAATGTATAAGAAGTATCGTCAGTACGACAACATGATGCGTGTGGTTAAAGAATTCCACCCAGACCTCCTTTCGGACACTCACTTGCACCTCGCTAAGGTATGCTCCCAAGCTTTCGCTTAAAACGTTTCATGAAGCTGGCGTATTTTCCCCACTTCGTTGCACAGTCGGATGCGCAGGGCCAAAACAAGTCGTGCTACGATGAGATTAGAAGCGCGTTTGATTAGAGATTAAAAAAGAAACAGTTATCAAGTTTTATGAGGCAGCCTTGCCACCAAATTCGCAGAAAGCACCAATAAACACTATTCAGTGCCATTGTACTGTCAACGCAACTAGGACTAAGAAAACGAATGGTTAAAGTTCAACGCGTATAAACGAATATTCTGACATTTTAAAGGTATTTTTGTCATCGTCACGGTGTCTGTGTTACGTTCATTCAGGTGAAGTGCTCACTCAGCCGACCCGTCCGCCATTCCAATTAACACTACTCTTTGTCGGCTTTGATCATTTTAGTACAATTAATGCTGGAATCTGTCGAGTGCTGATGAAAATGCAAAGTTCTGATTTTTACATTCACGATAAGCCGTATCAAGCAATACTTTCACTTCTCTGGTCAGCTAGCTGAAAATTTCTTGTACCTCTCTACCCACACCCATCTGAACATTTAGTTTCTCAGCGACACGTGTTAGCTGAAAGCCGTTTTTTTTCGCTTTTGGAGGTGCCAACATATTAAGCACTTCACGCAGGAGCTGGAAAACGAGGGCAACTACCTGCAAGCAGAAGCGCACTACCTATCGGCGAGCGACTGGAAGGCGGCCGTTAACATGTACCGCGCAAATGACATGTGGGAAGAAGCGTATGCCGTGAGTAGAGTCACGCCTTACACGTGAACTTGTAAATATACTGCGCGACGCAATCACCATAACGTGCAAAAAAGGAGACGATAGGAAAGAGCTCAATTTCTTTTATTAGTTTTTTTTTTAATTTTATGTAAATTGTTGATTGTTACTATGTATAAATGTCGCCGTCAAGAAATAGCTGCGCTCTTTCCTATCGTGTCCTTTTTTCTGCACCTTTGATGATTGTGTCGCGCAGTATATTTGCAAGTATACAAAAATACACACGAGTGCTGTAGCTGCAGCTGAAGCTAAAGCGAGTGTGCATCGTCAAAATCTCAAAGTAGCTTCGAACATACAAGCGTTTCGGCCGTTGTGGAGCGCATACTATATGTATACTGCTAGAGAGCTCCGGCAACTTGCTTTCATCGCCGAATTCACGACAGACATACGCTACCTCAAACTTAGCCTTACCAGTGCAGCGGACGCTCACAGTGTCATATATATGATATATCCTTCGCGGTGCTCTCGCAGTTGTATACGCGGCATACCTCCATTGTACGCTGGCAAATGCCAATGCGCGGGGAGATCCCTGTGTTGGCTGTCAGGTCGTGGCTGCAGCTGAGAATCTATAAGTACGCGCTCCTTCCGGTTCTCAGGAGCGCACTTGGACGTCGCGATCGAATTTGGACGGAGATGTAGACATGCATCTGACGACACCCCAGATTGCTAGTCATAGCAAATGCTAGCACGAGATAAATTAATCTCTTTCACTGGTGCTGCAACATTCTGTAAGCCGTTGCATATATGAAGAAAATAGTTTATCTCTTTCACTGGTGCTGCAAAATTCTGTAAGCCGGTGCATATATGAACGAAATAGTTAATCTCTTTCACTGGTGCTGCAACATTCTGTAAGCCGGTGCATGTATGAAGAAAATAGTTAATCTCTTTCACTGGTGCTGCAACATTCTGTAAGCCGGTGCATATATGAAGAAAATAGTTAATCTCTTTCACTGGTGCTGCAACATTCTGTAAGCCGGTGCATATATGAAGAAAATAGTTAATCTCTTTCACTGGTGCTGCAACATTCTGTAAGCCGGTGCATATATGAAGAAAATAGTTAATCTCTTTCACTGGTGCTGCAACATTCTGTAAGCCGTTGCATATATGAAGAAAATAGTTAATCTCTTTCACTGGTGCTGCAACATTCTGTAAGCCGGTGCATATATGAAGAAAATAGTTAATCTCTTTCACTGGTGCTGCAACATTCTGTAAGCCGGTGCATGTATGAAGAAAATAGTTAATCTCTTTCACTGGTGCTGCAACATTCTGTAAGCCGGTGCATATATGAAGAAAATAGTTAATCTCTTTCACTGGTGCTGCAACATTCTGTAAGCCGGTGCATATATGAAGAAAATAGTTAATCTCTTTCACTGGTGCTGCAACATTCTGTAAGCCGGTGCATATATGAAGAAAATAGTTAATCTCTTTCACTGGTGCTGCAACATTCTGTAAGCCGTTGCATATATGAAGAAAATAGTTAATCTCTTTCACTGGTGCTGCAACATTCTGTAAGCCGGTGCATATGAAGAAAATAGTTAATCTCTTTCACTGGTGCTGCAACATTCTGTAAGCCGGTGCATATATGAAGAAAATAGTTAATCTCTTTCACTGGTGCTGCAACATTCTGTAAGCCGGTGCATATATGAAGAAAATAGTTAATCTCTTTCACTGGTGCTGCAACATTCTGTAAGCCGGTGCATATATGAAGAAAATAGTTAATCTCTTTCACTGGTGCTGCAACATTCTGTAAGCCGGTGCATATATGAAGAAAATAGTTAATCTCTTTCACTGGTGCTGCAACATTCTGTAAGCCGGTGCATATATGAAGAAAATAGTTAATCTCTTTCACTGGTGCTGCAACATTCTGTAAGCCGGTGCATATATGAAGAAAATAGTTTATATCCCATGCACGTCACTCTAAATAAGGGGTCATGACTTATTCGATTGTTTAGCTGTCCATGCATTTCACAGGGTGAGCTTAGCTTGTGAACTCCTCTATATTTCTTTTTTTTTTGTGCATTCGATCCTTCAACGTAAAAGAATTGCGGGACATTTTAACGTTCTCATTGAGAACGTCATTTTGTTCGTGGTCAGCGGCGATGTTCACTAAGAGCTTCATTCGGTCGAACTGCGCAGGTGGCCAAGAAGCATGGCGGTCCCGTTGCCTGCAAGCAGGTGGCTTATCTCTGGTCCAAAAGTCTCGGAGGTGATTCGGCCATACGGCTGCTCACAAAGCTAGGCCTGCTCGATAGCACCATCGATTATGCCGCCGAGAACTGGTAAGGAAACCCGCTCTGTTGCATCCGCGGGCTCGTAAAAGCGCGACAGAAGAGCAGATTATAACATTGGTTTATGTACTAGTTCATGACTTAGCGCCTATGCATTGGATGCAGCTGGTCTCTGCTATGACGGCTTGCTGCTGAGTTAGTAATAGCGCATTCGATTCCCACACTCGGTGACCGCTTTCTAATTGAACGCTGAGAGAAAAAAAAATGAACAAGATGAAGAAAGCCCGTGCACTTGGGCTTAGGCGCACGATAAGATAGTCGCGCACGCATTCAAAGTTATCTCGGAATATTCTCACACAACGTCCTCACGCATAGACCTCAGTACATGCAGCATTGATACGTCCTTTCTACAACACTCTCGGGTCATCTGTCTACAACATTCTCGGGTCAAGGCGCCGAAAAAACTTCTGTAATTCAGTCACGGGTTCCTTTTATTCAGTATTTTCTCCACTGGGCAATCTCGCGCTGTCATTACCGATGGCTGACTGCATATGCCATTCGCAATGTTTGAAGTGGATGCTGCGCTTGCCGCTTGGAGGCGCTCGTCTATATCCGGATGTAATAATAATTAAAACGTTCAGTGTCCCCTTTGAATATAATCCCGCAAGGTACTGTTGTCCTATATGAGCCCTGTGTCTGTTTTAAGTGAATTTTCTGCGGAATGGAAACCAGTTGTCTTGTTACTCAACTGAAGCGAAGAACAAGTCTTTTTTTTTTTTTTTCACACTGCCTTATTATTGGTCAGTAGCCTTAGCAAGCTGTGTGAGCGGTGTGGTGGAATAAATGGTGACCGCTTGCTCACTACTAGCAAGATTATAATGAATGGTTCGTGTGAAATACTAACTCTATCAATAGTTGATAACGTGCTTTAGACGTAGACTGTCTTCTGTAGCTAATGTCATCGGCCTAGCTCAGACAATAAAATACAAATAAATAAAAGTGCTACCTTTTTGTTGGAGCATATTTACTATAGGTACAATAATGGTAGTTAGGACGACGTCCTTCACAACACTATCTTTGACACCCTCGGCAATTCCCTCTGTCACCAATGTCATTCATATTGGCATTCATCGGAATTCATACTGTTGTTTAATATCAAGTAGTTGAATAGATCAGCGTTGAGTTGAATTGAATAGACATTTTTCAAGCACACGAGCGCCACCAACGGGCATGCAAGCGCTCATGGGAAAAGTGTGTACGCCGCAGCATGGCCGCAGCAGCCGCCTCGACGAGCGCGCGGGCCTCGCGCTGTAGCTTTCCGCTTGCGCCGTGCCAGGGCTTCTTAGACCCAGTGAATTTGGCAAGGTGCAACATGTTACTGCGCAATTCAATCACGAACTTCAGTGTTTAGTTGCGACGGCCTCTCGACGATTTCCATCTGTCCCACTGTTGGACCAGCTGATCGGCTCAGAAGCGTCACCTTTTATTTATTTATTTTTTTTGCACCAGCGCACCTTACGGCATAAATGAAAAAAAAAAGATACAACTCGGTTGACTATGAAGTGCAGGAGTGGTCTATCATTCACAGATGCATTTGGAATCAACGTCCATCGACACTGTCGACGAGTACAGTGTGAGGTTCTGATATTTAAAGAGTACACTAGAAAGTGTAGTCGGCATTTGGGGAAATGAGATACATTCACTGCGTCGCTCGCACCATATATGTAACCAACGATAAGTGCTTACTAACCTTCGTTGGTGATATAACTACAGGTTGGAACAATACTTAGAGCGAAAAAAGAAAGGAGCAGTACAAGGAAGGAAATGCACAAGCCAGCGCTCACACACAACTGAAAGTTTATTGCACGCGTGAAAAAAAGCATATATACAAAAATGGGAGTTCGTCGCGCGTGTCATAAAGAGGCACAAAAAGTCAAACAACCAAGGCGCGTGCTTACAGTCGATTAATAAAGTTGAATTCCTTGTCTTGTAGCGACTGAGAAGGTTGACTGACACAAAGTGTGTCGTTTTTTCTGACATGATATGCCTCCGAAATTTATCCGGTTGTCTGATTAGGTTGATGGTACAAAACTACTGTGCTTTTGAAGATGGGATTATATTTTCATGACTGACATAGCGATGCGAGATGAGACGGCTCCATTCAATGAATTTCGATGCTCGCTGAGGCGCGTATTAATACATCGACCAGTCTGGCCGATGTACATATGGACACATGAAAGAGAAATTTGCGGTTAACTCCTACACAGTTTACAAAACAATTGGCGTGCCTCTGACCGCATTTTTCTTTGCCCACCGCAGAACCCTGCGACCTTAATGCGACTAAGCTTATTTGGGGCGGCAAACACAACCTTCACCCCCACATCGCTTCCCTATACGTTCTTCAGGCCGTGCGACTTCTTATAGGGTAAGGCGGGGCAAAATGCGACAAAAATTTGAAAATAGCGAATGTTTTATTTTATTTCACTCGTTACTATGAAACATCAATGCAGGAACTTTCTTTTGGGTGCAAGGTATGTGCTACATAAATATGGCGATGTAGCACCTATTCAAAAGTTTATTTTAAAAAGAAACAAAAAATGCACTACATGTCTCATTTTGCCTCAACTTGCGGCGCAAAACGAGACGCTGCGTGAGGCAAAACGAGACAGTGTGAAAAAAATTTATCCTTTCAGTTCTTGCAGTAGAAGCACTTCAAATTCACTCCGTGGGCCCCCACGCAGTCTTCATGAGCCCAATCTTTGCACTCCACGCATTGAATCCAAACAGAACCCGACGTTGTGTTGCTCAACTCCTGAAAAGCATTCAGTGCATTTTTCATGTCGTTTTCCTCCCAGGAAACTCTAGATGATATTCTCTTGTACGTCCATACCATCCTAAACAACAAAATATTACATATAATGAGCGTAAATAAATGGTTCACTTAATAAGACAGTCTCTAAGGCAATTCAATGCCTTTTTGTCGCGTTTTGCCCCTCTCACATGCCCGAATTTTAAAAAAATTGTCCTTTGGCCCACGGCACCAAATGAACTAAACTTTTGGTGGAATTTAGCTAGTAGTGTAAAGTAACAATATAAATACTTACGTTGTTGTACTGACGCCGGAGTAGCTTCATTCACGGATCCGAAAATTTGGCCGAGCAGAATTTCGCCCCTTTTTGGCGGGTCACGAACACACTGACATCAGCCGCACAATTTTTCCCGCGCGAACGCTGTGAGCAATCATGAACTTTTACACAAAAAACGTCGAAAACTACCGGCACCTATCGCTGAAATAGAGAAACAAAGAAAAGGTACTTTTTGTATTAGCTGTAGAGGGCGGCAAAGTCAAAATGTCGCGTTTTGCCCCGCGTCTCATTTTGCCCCGCCTTACCCTACATATGTTGAATAACTGCAATATTTCTAGTTTCTTCATTATTCACGGATGAAGGACGTCCGTATTAATCTTTCTTTGCCATGCGAATCGATTTTCGCAAACCGATACAACGATACGCAGGATATCCCGCCTCTTTGATCAGTTTGCAGCTGGAAACTACTGCTCATCTTATGTGCGCAAGTTTTTTTCCAATGCCGTGCGTAACCATGACATCACAATTCCTCGTTTAACAATATTCGAATGCCCCGACGCGAAATTAAACACCGATTTCGCTGAACGCGGCCTATACTGTTCGCAAACATGCTCCGCAGAGAAGCTTAAAGCATGTATCAAGAAACGGTAAATTATCAGAGAAAGGCATCTAGCAAGGGAATTCTAGTCCCATTCCTTTTTCTTTAAAGACGCTTAGAATGTGCTCACCTCTTTGTACAGCGCGTGACTTGTCAATTAAAATCACATAATCATCTGTATACCTGAACACTGTAACACCTCTCTACAGTTTGGCTAAACCCGATCACGAGCCGCTATGGCATTAAATGCCATAGCGGCTTATGAACAAGTGATCATTGAATAAATACGAATTCGGTGTTTCAGCTCACATTGCTGCACGATAGCACGTTTTGACTGCATGTATCGGCACGTAATAACTCGCATGCCGCTTAACTGCTACATCCGGTATACATCCGCTCGGTAATACCTACGCTAACTGCATCATTCCTTTCGCATTTCATGCGTAGAGATACATGCAGGTGCGTTCAGACGTGTGTCAACCAGAGGCGACGCGTTTTTTTTTTTTCTCGTTCGGTGCTCCCACGGCGCCAACGAGCAGCGAGCGACGGAACAGCCGGCGGGCTCGCCGTACACACTTTTCCCATAGTGCTTCACGCGCCCGCGGGGGGTTCTGGGATTGCTTGAACAAAGGTCTATTAACTTTCCTTACCAGCTGTACAGTGGTTGGGACGAAGAAAAAAAAAAGATGCATAAGAATAACTTGACTGCGCATTTCCTTACTCTTGATTGCATAAAGTGCGTGTGTGGCATTTATATTATAATCTTGAGTTGAGCACATCGTTGACATTTTAGTAAGCACCAATGTTATGTTATTTATATGTGGTTTGCGTGCCAACGTGATAGAGCAACGCCCCACCCCTCGCTGCCTCCTACCAGCCGCGGTAGTCTAGTGGTTACGGTGTTCGAATGCTGACCCGAAGGTCGCGGGATCGAATCGTGGCCGCGGCGGCCGCATTTCGATGGAGGCAAAATGCCAGAGGCACGTGTGCTTAGATTTAAGCGCACGTTAAAGAAACCCAGATGGTCGAAAGTGCCGGAGCCCTCCACTAAGGCGTCTCTCATAATCATATCGTGGTTTTGGAACGTAAAACCACAACTATTATTATTGCTTCCTCTTTCCTCAATTTGATTGAGTTATGCGCTGAGTCGTGCTCCCTAACAGGCTACAGAAAGTATTCCTCTACACAACCTTTATCTCTCAGTCATTCTTTAAGTGAATGTTTCGATTTATCGGAAGCACTTCAAAGACAGCTACAATACAACATGAACTTTTCTTATGTCAGAATTAATAATTTGCCGTTTTCTTTTGGAGACGATGGTTCGTGGCATGAACGGTAATTGGTAGAAATATAGGATGTAGAGGATGGTAGAAGATAAGTTCTAGTGAAGCTTCGGCAGCACGAGTCTCGTCAGATTTGGTGAAGGATATCTCCTGGGGCATACCACAAGAATGCACAACAATCTTTGGGAGGATGACGAGGATGTCCGAATGATAGCAACATAAAAGGGCCTCTGTGAACAAATTATTGCATATTTTACAGACTGAGCGTACATCTTTAAGAAGCGTGATTTAAAACTTATTTTTGTCTTGGCGGTATTGTTTCAGTGCCTTCGAATTTGCGTTCGAGTTAGCGCAAGCAACAGCCAAGCACAAGCTTCCAGACATCCACCTCAAGTACGCCATGTTCCTCGAGGACGAGGGCAAGTTCCACGAGGCGGAACAAGAGTTTATAAAGGCCAACAAGCCCAAAGAAGCTGTGCTTATGTAAGTCGCCCACCTGTACGTGATGAGAACCTTTGCAGTTGACGTTAGGTGGCCACGTCCAGAATGTGATCGGCGTAATCTTCTCGACCAAAAGGTACGTCCACAATAAGGACTGGGACAGCGCCAGGCGCGTGGCCGAAGCTCACGACCCGGAATCCGTGGCGGACGTGTCCATCGGTCAGGCGAGGGTCGCCTTTCAAGCTGGCCACTATCAGCAAGCTGAGTCGTTGGCGCTTCGGGCTGAAAGGCCGGACCTCGTCATCAAGCTATACAAGGTTACCGGCCTCTGCTTTTTCTCGTACCTCGAAGATAAAAGTGAAGAAATGAAACATAAGAGGCACTTGAACTAGGATAAAGGGATCACAGTTGCACATGCATGCGTGATGTACTTGGCGTGACACGCGCGCGCTTTGCTACGGTGTCGGTTGGAACCGCGGTGTAAGAACCGCTTGTGTATATATACAAGCACACATACAAACGCACGCACGAACATACGTAAAGTATGGTTGGACCCCCCCCCCCCGAAAAAAATTTCTGGCTACGCCCCTGATACGTATGCTCTTCGGGTGAAGACAGGCGCTGTTGATCGGATAAAGTACTACCGATAGGTGTGCCCGTCGCTCTTCTGGTGGCAGCAACTATCTTCGGCGGACCGATGCAACTTGATGACATAAAGGGTTTTCTCTTTAGCTGGCATAGTAACTAGCGCTTCGAGGAGAAATCCTCGTTCAATGATAGACGGGCGCGTGCCTTTAAAATCAGCGTGTACCTTTTTTGGAGTTGTAGATTACAACAGTAATACAGATAAAATGGTTTTTTCTCAGAAATGTATATCTTTAAATAACCTGCGCTTCATGCTGGCCAGGTTATTTTAATAAAATATCATTGTTTTATCACTAATTGCTCGGCGAAAAATTAATCTAAATCTATATCAATCTCAGCAGTGCCACAACGCTAGTTTAGAGTGCAACTCATAAGGACAGGATAAGAGAAGCGCGCTAGCTTTAAAGAGCTGCCAAGATGCCTAAATCTTTGCGTAGGACGCGGGCATGTGGAACGACGCTCTTCGCATCTGCAGAGAGTACACACCGTCGAAGATGATGGAGCTTCAAGAGGAATACGATAATCACATGGACACGAAGGGATCACGGTAAGTGCTTCTCACAGCACTCATTTTTACATCTAGCGAGAAAAGCGCGGAAATGATGTTACAGGCAGCAATTATACGAGCTGGAGATGCGCGCTGAAACATAGGGTGGCGAGGCCATCTTTATGACTCGCTTCGGTAAGGTGTTCTGTATCCGCCTGATAAGGAGGTTTTGCCGTTTTCATGTGTCGATATATTCGCTGCGGTAAATATTTGCTCATGTACTAAATAGAAGAAACGACAACTTTCTCCGCCAGGGTGCTGCTAATAGGTGGTCGCACAAAGTGATCCAGGAAAACTCAGAATTCACGCACTCTGGCGCGAATCGCTATGCCGTGGTGACGATTAAGTAAGCCTTAGACTTCGGCTGGGGAATCTATGAAGTGTCTCATCGCGGTACCTTTTCTAACGCAACTTAACGTCGTTCGCGTCGATGTGAGCACTATAGCGTGCAAATTCGCTTTCTACGCTGCAGAGACGTTGACGCCCTGCTTGAACAGGCCCAGGAGTGGGAACGAAATGCTCAGTACGAACGAGCAGTGGACTGCTATATGCGCATGACACCTCAAAACGTGACAAACGTCGACATGCTCGAAAAATGCTGGGTGAAGGTAAGCAACAACTCGGGGTAATCATGTATGCGTAACGAAGCTAGAAAGATATAAAAATGGCACACTCTAGTACCGAATCTAGTTACCGTTACGGGGCCACGAGTAGCTAACGCAAACAATTCATTTCACAACAAATATTCGATGCACACAGGCGGCCGACCTGGCCTTAAAGTTCCTAGATGAGCAAAAGGCCGACAAGATACTCAAGAACGCCGCGCGTATGCTGCTGGATATCAAGAAGCACAGCTCGGTAAGCATTATGTTAAAAGTGTAAGTCGCCTTGCATCTAACTTGCGTATGCATTGTTGGGCGGCCGTCGCAACGCAGGCAGCCCAGTTGTTCCTCAGCATGGAGCTGGTCAAGGAGGCCGTAGAGGCACTGATCGCGGGCGGTGAGTGGAGCAAGGCTAAGAAGGTGGCCCAAGAATTCGACCCAGGGTGAGCGTTTAGTTCCATTCTGGTCAACACCAAGCGTGCAGTGAATACAGAATGCGTGTTCTGAGGAAAGGACCTAACGCAAATGGTTAGCAGTGCCTACTACACCGATGAGGTAGCATTGAGCATCTGAACTTTAAAGTATATTTGCTTGTTTGTTTTAGAAGGTGAGCATTTTCTGAGGATGTGCTAGAATTAATTTTGATTCGTTTGCGGTGAATTATAAAAAAGAAACAGTTAGTTAGTTAGTTAGTTAGTTAGTTAGTTAGTTAGTTAGTTAGTTAGTTAGTTAGTTAGTTAGTTAGTTAGTTAGTTAGTTAGTTAGTTAGTTAGTTAGTTAGTTAGTTAGTTAGTTAGTTAGTTAGTTAGTTAGTTAGTTAGTTAGTTAGTTAGTTAGTTAGTTAGTTAGTTAGTTAGTTAGTTAGTTAGTTAGTTAGTTAGTTAGTTAAGCGCTCGTCCTGTTTTCAAGCCTTTCACATTGTCGCTTTGCAGTTAGCTGTCAGCACTTTGCCTGTAAAGCGTGCACAGCAGCATAAATACCTGTATTGTGGCGAAGGTAAAAAAAATACATTGGCTTTCGCAAGTTTTTGAGTTTAATTCATCATCATCAGCAGCCTGTCTACGCCCACTGCAGGGCAAAGGCCTCTCCCATGTTCCGCCAATCCACCCGGTCCTGTGCTTTCTGTTGCCACGTTATACCTGCAAACTTCTTAATCTCATCTATCCACCTAATTTTCTGTCTTCCCCTCACGCGTTTGCCCTCTCTTGGAATCCAGTCAGTTACCCTTAATGACCACCGGTTATCCTGCCGACGTGCTACGTGGCCGGCCCATATCCATTTCTTCCTCTTAATTTCAACTATGATATCCTTAACCCCCGTTTGTTCCCTGACCCACTCTGCTCTCTTCCTGTCTCTTAAGGTTACACCTATCATTTTCCTTTCCATCGCTCTCTGCGTCGTCCTCAATTTAAGTTGAACCCTCTTTGTAAGTCTCCAGGTTTCTGCTCCGTAGGTAAGTACCGGTAAGATGCAGCTGTTATATACCTTCCTCTTGAGAGATAGTGGTAGACTACTATTCATGATTTGATAATGCTTGCCGAATGAGCCCCATCCCATCCTTATTCTTCTAGTTATTTCACTCTCATGGTTCCGCTCCGCGGTTACTAGCTGTCCTAAGTAGACGTACTCCTTTACAACTTCCAGCGTCTCACCACCTATCGCGAAGCGCTGTTCTCTGCCAAGATTGTTCCACATTACTTTAGTTTTATGCATATTAATTTTCAGACCTACTCTTCTACTTTCCGTATCCAGTTCAGTAATCATGAGCTGTAATTCGTCTCCCGCGTTACTCATCAATGCAATGTCATCAGCGAAGCGCAGGTTATTGAGATACTCTCCATTAACTCTTATCCCTAATTCTTCCCAATCTAGGGCCCTGAAAACCTCCTGTAAACACGCGGTGAATAGCATTGGAGAGATCGTGTCTCCCTGCCGTACGCCCTTCTTTATTGGGATTCTGTCGCTTTCTTTATGAAGGACTATAGTGGCTGTGGATGCGCTGTAGATTTCTTCCATTATGTTTATATAGGCTTCGTCGATGCCCTGATTCCGCAGTGCTTGCATGACTGCTGATGTCTCCACCGAATCAAATGCCTTCTCGTAATCTATGAAGGCTATGTATAGGGGTTGGTTGTATTCCGCGCATTTCTCTATCACCTGATTGATAGTATGAATATGGTCTATTGTTGAGAAGCCTGTACGAAATCCTGCCTGGTCCCTTGGTTGATTAAACTCTAATGTCGTATTAATTCTGTTAGCAATTACTTTTGTGAATAGCTTGTAGACAACGGACAGTAAGCTGATGGGCCTGTAATTTTTCAGGTCCTTGACGTCCCCTTTCTTATGGATCAAGATGATGTTGGCATTCTTCCAAGATTCTGGTATCCTCCCTGTCGAGAGACACTTCGTATACAGGGTGGCCAGTTTCTCTAACATAATCTCTCCACCGTCTTTCAACAAGTCTGATGTTACCTGATCCTCACCAGCGGCTTTGCCTCTTTGCATTCCCTTTAGGGCTTTCTTTACTTCTCCTGTTAATACTGGTGGGATGTCAGATTCCTCTGGGATATTACTGCTTCTTACGTTATCATCCTGACTGTCTCGGCTGCTGTACAGATCTCTGTAGAACTCTTCCGCTATCTCAACTATTCTATCCATATTGGTTGTGACCTTGCCATCCTTGTCCCTTAACGCATACATCTGATTTTTGCCTATGCACAGTTTTGTCTTCGTAGCTTTGAGGCTTCTTCCGTTCTTTAGAGCATGCTCAATTCTCTCCATATTATACTTTCTTATGTCGGCTACTTTACGCCTATTGATCAACTTCGAAAGCTCCGCCAGCTCTATTTTGTCTGTTGCCTTTGAGGCTTTCATAGCTTGACGTTTCTTAATGAGGTTTTTCGTCTCTTGGGATAGCTTACCAGTGTCCTGTCTAACGACTGTACCCCCGACTTCCACTGCACACTCCTTAATGATACTAGTCAGATTATCATTCATTGCGTCAATGCTAAGGTCGGTTTCCTCGGTTAAAGCCGCGTACCTATTCTGAAGTGAAACTCTGAATTCCTGTACTTTCCCTCGCAGAGCTAGTTCATTAATCGGCTTCTTGCGTATCAGTTTCTGCCGTTCCTTCCTCACGTCTAGTTGAATTCTAGATCTTACCATTCTATGGTCACTGCATCGGATCTTGTTAACTACTTCTACATCCTGTATAATGCCCGGGTGGTCGCACATTATGAAGTCTATTTCATTCTTAGTTTCGCCATTAGGACTCCTCCACGTCCACTTACGAGTAGTCCGTTTTCTGTAGAAGGTGTTCAAGATCCGTAAATTATTGCGTTCTGCGAACTCTACTAGTAACTCCCCTCTGGCATTTCTAGAGCCGATGCCATATTCCCCAACTGCATGATCTCCAGCCTGCTTCTTGCCTACTTTTGCATTAAAGTCGCCCATCAGTACAGTATACTGTGTCTTTACCTTACTCATTGCTGATTCTACGTCTTCGTAGAAGCGTTCAACCAGTTGATCATCATGGCTGGATGTAGGCGCATAGGCCTGTATCACCTTCATCCTGTACCTCTTATTAAACTTAATCACGATACATAACACCCTCTCATTAATGCTATAGTATTCCTCTATATTGCCAGCTATATTTTTATGAATAAGGAACCCCACTCCTAGTTCTCTTCTGTCAGCTAAGCCACGATAGCATAGGACGTGTCCGTTCTTCAGCACTGTATAAGCCTCCTGTGGCCTCCTAACCTCACTGAGCCCTATTACATCCCATTTAACACCCTCTAATTCCTCGAATAGTACAGCTAGACTCGCCTCACTAGATAAAGTTCTAGCGTTATATGTAGCCAAGTTCAGATTCCAATGACGGCCTGTCCGGACCCAGAGATTCTTAGCACCCTCTGCTGCGTCGCAGGTCTGACCGCCGCCTTGGTCAGTTGCTTCGCAGCCGCTGGGGACTGAGGGCCGAGGGTTAATTGGTGTATTCATATGGGAGGTAGTGGCCAAGTACTACACCAGGGTGGCCAATCCTGCTCTGGTGAGGGAGTGCATTGCTGGCTGTGGTCGCCAGTGAGGCTGCACCCCAGGCCTTTTTACACAATTCCATCATCACGCGGATTTTTTTTTTTTTTTTTTTAATCCGGTTGGGAATTGTCCGGCACCGGGATTCGAACCACGGACCTCTTGCATGCGAAGCTGATGTTCTACCCACTACGCCATCGCTGCAGTTTAATTAGAGTATGTCTAATGACTGTTTTATGTCATTGATACCTCTGAAGACTACCTTTAGCTAAGCTTTGAATCATTTCCAGCGCCTAAGCGAAATAGGAAGCAAACATGCACTCACGGAAAGAAAAAGGGACAGTAAGAACGCTACAGCAGCGTTCTTAAATTCGGGCATAACTAATTAGCGCGAAAGGACAAGGTGAAGAAAACAGACGGGACGCGGCGCTTCCTGTCTGTTTCCTTGACCTTGTCCTTTTTGCGCTAATTAGTTACGTCCGAAGTCAATTCGCACCAACTAGCCCAACTAGCATATCTAAGGCAGAGTTCTTACTGTCCCTTTTTATTTTCGAGCCTGCATATTTTTTTTTCCCATTTTGCTTAAGCGCTGAAAATGCATCATGGTTCAGTATTCCAGCTAGTCCATCAAAATGCTTTAAGTACCTTTGGCTCGCGTGTAGTTTCTTCAGCCGCACTGAGCGGTCAGGTATCGTAACGCACTCCCTGAAACCCGCCGTCAGTGCCTCGGTAGACTCGCAGGCTTACACTTGCCCACGGTGTAAGAATACCGTGCACTTGCCTGCGACACCCTAAAAAGCCTCAAAGTGGTACATTTCAAGTTTGTTTGGTTTGAAGGTCGACCCGTCTGGGGTGCATGTGTGGCGATATCGAGGACGACTGATGTACTCAGCAGCAGACACAGATATTAGATGCGAAGCATCTTATGGCGGAGTTCAATCCGGTGGTGGTGTGCGGCGTGACCACTTGCGCATGCGCAAACCGCCTCCCTACACCTCCTCTCCCCCTTTCCCCTCTCCACTCCCATTTCATATTTCCCCCTCTCCACACCTCATCTCACCTTTCCCTCTCCGCTCCCCCTTTCCCCTTTCTCCTTCCCCTCCCCCTTCTGAAACGCGGGCTCGACATGCCGGAACGCTGCTTCGCATCCCCTCATGGTCCCCTTTAGCGGGAGATGGTGTGATTTTTGCTTGTAAAATAAAAGAGCTAGTATTTACTAATAAAGATGGCAAGAACGATTCCGCAAAGGAATGAAGAAAATATGCGGGATACGAACTATAACAGGATATACAAAAGCATTAAAATAAACACCACGCGAGAGATTAGGAAAGGAAATAAAAGGATGAGCTGAAAAGAAAAGATTAGGTGTTTTTAAAATATTACAGCACTCGTTATCTGCACCACGTGTGGATTAGTCGAACATGCCTAATAAGCTACCGTGCGGCGCAGCGCACGCTCTAATAGGGCGCAGTAACACAAATAAACTAGAAAGAGAATTAAAAGTTCCCTACGGACCAGTCTATCAGTCAGTGCTTGCGTAGAGGAGTTGACGCCGTGTCGCAGGAAGTTCTTGGCCATTTCGATAGAAGACGTGGGGCCTGACATCGCAGATCGCTGTATTCGCGGCTGGGGACGCTCCGCTCCTGTCGACTACGCGTGCTCGCGACACCACCGACCGCACAGGTTACTAGTCAAACTTCAAGTGCTCGGGCAGTCGAAATTTCTTCGTTGCCCCTGTGATGACATCCGTCGATCTCTCATTCAAGCCTCCCCTCGCAAAACGTTACACCTCGTTAGGAATTTCAGTCCAATGGCTCTGGTGTCAGTGACGTACAGAGTGATTAGTGAAAGAAAACTAACTCGAAAATTAGGTGCGCTCTTTCGGATACGATGCACGACTAATTTAAGAACAAGACTGTCTGTCGTACGCTCCTTTCTACACCGCAACATCTCTCGCTCGACAGCAGGGCGCGCGGGAATTCTAGTCAGTCGTGACAGGCACATTTATTTACGCCAGCCTTTAATTTCAATATTCTACACTATTGTGTAAAGCCATTTCTAAATTAACCAAACATTATGAATGCATTTTGTATAACAAGACACATAAGTTTGGCGCCCTAGTGCGAGTTTTTAAGGCGATGACTATTGCACTGACTCATAGATAGCCGACATGCCGATGCGATAGCCAGAACTCAACCTTGGCGCATTGTGTGCGCCGGCTTAGTTTAATGAAGTGTATGGGCAATATCGCAGTCGGTGTTATTGAAGATATTCAGCGAACGCGAACGTGCAGCTTATGTTCGATAGGGGGTGTCAAAGTTTCTCATTTGTATTCGCTGTTTTTTTAGAAACATTGCGTTTATAAACTCTTATTATGTTAATGATAGATAGACATGGACATCGCTAAAGTGCATCTTTCACTCAATGAAATGGCTACGATTGGTCGCAGCTGATCGCAATAACCTGTCAGCTTTTCGCCTTCCTGGTAATAGTGGCGCCTTTGTATCAAGGAATGGCTCTTGAGTTCAGCCCCAGAGAACTTCTCGCGCTGAGAAACTTGGACCTGTAGGATGGAAAGACGGGTTTGTATGGAAGTTTTGCGGAGCGTGTGTGACTGATCCGGGAATCAAGTTTTACAATTGGTGCACCGAAACTTCCTTGCATACCCAAACGCACTCCCTGCTTGCGCTCTTTTACACTTGTTTTGCGTGCATTTGTACGCCCGGCTGTTTGTACCCCAAAAATTTGGATTCACAACATCTCCGTAATCTAATACAAATTACTTTCAACTCGTTTGCGACTAGAAAAAAGAAAGGAAAAAAAAAAGAAGGTTAGCCGACGGCTTTTTGCCTGTAAAGCGTGCACCACAGCATAGGAACTTGTACTGTGGCAAAGCTAGACAAAAAAAAAAAAAAGAAGTTGATATTTGAAAATCTTTTGGTTCAATGAGACTATGTATTACGAGTCTTTTAAGTCATTGATACCTCTGAAAATACAATTAAGAATTATTTTCTCCAATTTTCACCAGCATGACTTTGGCGAAGCTTTATTGAGAACTGCAAATGATGTCGCCTGTAGGCACTTGAAATGATGTAACACGTTGTAAACGCACTGGGATATGACTAACACTAGGTAAACACTCTTTCATCTAATAATATTGTTACGGGGAGAACAAGGCGTTGAAGGTTATATTTACAAGGTATATACAGAGGACAAAGCCAGGCATACAAGATGGAGCCAAGTCCGCGCGGAATCAGGGAACGTCGTCCTCTTTCATCACGTCTCCCTCTTCATCTTCGGTAGCGCTTCGTAGCATCACCCCCGGCGGCGAAGGCACCGACCCGGTGCTTGATTGGTCCGAGTGATACCGCTTGAGTCGAGTGACGTGAACAATTTCAGGGGGTCGCGCTATGGTAGTGTCCAGAGGTTTGACTTCGTACGTGACGTCGGTGACTTGGCGCAAGACATGGTACGGACCAGAGTACGGAGAAGTCAGCTTCTCGCACAGGCCAACTCGCCGTGACGGCGTCAAAAGAAGGACAATGTCACCAGGATTGAAGTGGATATCGCGGTGGCGGGCGTCGTAGATGCGTCGTTGTTTGTCCTGCGAAGTGCTAAGACGAAGACGGGCAACCTTGCGTGCCTCTGCAGCTCTAGCGATGGCATCACGAGCGTACTCTGATGTCGTATGAAGAACGGGAGGAAGGAGCGTGTCGAAAGGCAGCGTGGGTTCTCGTCCGTAGAGGAGAAAAAATGGAGAGAAACCTGCGGTATCATGCCGAGACGTGTTGTAGGCAAACGTTACGAACGCCAGAGCTTCGTCCCAGTCACGATGATCTGGAGAAACATACATGGCGAGCATGTCTGTTATAGTTCTGTTCAGCCGCTCAGTTAGGCCGTTGGTCTGAGGGTGATATGCTGTGGTGAACTTGTGTTTTGTAGCACAAGAGTGCAAGATGTCTTGGACTACCTTGGATAGAAAGTATCGACCCCGGTCTGTAATGAGCTGTCGAGGAGCGCCGTGACGAAGGATGACGTCTTCGAGAAGAAAGTCAGCGACGTCGGTGGCGCAACTGGTAGGGATAGCCCGTGTGATCGCGTACCGAGTGCTGTAATCTGTGGCAACAGCTATCCACTTGTTTCCACTGATGGATAGAGGAAAAGGGCCGAGGAGGTCAAGACCAACCCTGTAAAATGGTTCGGTTGGTATCTTGATGGGTTGAAGGCGCCCTGCTGGAAGGGTGGCTGGTGTTTTGCGGTGCTGACAAGGCTTGCACGAAACAACGTAATGGCGAACGGAGCGATAAATACCCGGCCAAAAGAAGCGACGTCGAGCATGGTCACAGGTCCTTGAGACGCCCAGATGACCAGCGGTTGGAATGTCATGCAACTGTGCGAGTACAGTCTGACGCATATGTGTGGGTATAACCAACCAGCAGCAGGTCAGGTCCGTCAGGATGCATGTTGTGACGATATAAGATGCCATCTTGGAGCACAAACAGACGGAGAGACGGAGGAGTTGTGGGGCCACTCAGCCGGTTAATGATGTCTCTCAAGTGAGGATCACGTCGTTGCTCGTCTCCGATGTTGGCGAACGCTGAAAGTGCCAACACGAATGTAGACTCGCCGCTCTCAGGAGGATCTGGTGGGTCTACTGGATGACGCGACAAGCAATCTGCGTCCTCATGTTGGCGACCCGTCTTATAGACAACGGTGAATGAATATTCTTGCAGCCGTAAGGCCCACCGACCCAGCCGTCCAGTAGGATCCTTTAACGATGAGAGCCAGCATAAGGCATGGTGGTCGGTGACAACGGCGAACGGCCGTCCCTACAAATATGGGCGAAATTTGCCCACCGCCCAGACGAGCGCGAGGCATTCGCGTTCCGTGATCGAATAATTGCGCTCCGCGGGTGACAAAAGACGGCTAGCGTATGCAATGACACGGTTGCTACCATGCTGCTGTTGAGCCAGAACAGCACCAATGCCATGGCCGCTGGCGTCGGTACGCACTTCTGTTGGAGCGGACATATCAAAGTGGCCGAGAATCGGTGGCGACGTGAGGCGCATGGTCAGTTCTGTGAAGGCACTGGCTTGTTCAGGACCCCAGGCAAAAGTCACATCCTTCTTGAGTAGATCCGTGAGAGGGCGCGCAATGTCAGCGAAATTGCGCACAAATCTTCGAAAGTAGGAATACAGGCCTACAAAGCTGCGAACGTCGTTCGCACAGGTCGGCACAGGGAAATCCTTGACTGCGCGAATTTTTTCTGGATCGGGACGAACACCAGAAGAATCGACAAGATGTCCGAGGACAGTAAGTTGCCGGCGGCCGAAGTGGCATTTCGACGAGTTGAGCTGAAGTCCGGCCTTGCGGAACACAGAAAGAATTGTCGAGAGACGCTCGAGGTGTGTCTGAAAAGTCGGCGAAAAGACAATGACGTCATCGAGGTAACATAAGCAGATTGACCACTTAAAACCGTGAAGGAGAGCGTCCATCATTCGTTCAAAGGTAGCTGAGGCATTGCATAACCCGAAGGGCATCACTTTAAAGTGATAAAGGCCATCAGGCGTAACAAATGCGGTCTTTTCACGGTCCATGTCGTCAACTGCAATCTGCCAGTACCCGGAACGAAGGTCAATTGAAGAGAAATACTTCGCACCACTGAGACAGTCAAGGGCGTCATCTATCCGCGGTAAGGGGTACATGTCTTTTTTTGTTACCTTGTTGAGATTTCGGTAATCGACACAGAAGCGCCAGCTGTTGTCCTTCTTCCTGACGAGCACGACAGGGGAAGACCAGGGGCTTGAAGAAGGTTCAGTGATGTCCCGGGCAAGCATCTTGTCGACTTCTTTCTGTATGACTTGGCGCTCAGTATGGGAAACACGATAGGGTCGTCGGTGGATCGGGTTAGCATCGCCGGTGTTGATTCGATGCTTCACAACGGTTGTCTGGCCCAGTGGCCGGTCATTGAGGTCAAAGATGTCCTGGTACGACGCGAGAAGGGCACGAAGGGCGTTCGCATGTTCGGCCGGGAGGTCAGAGGCGATCATTTTCGTCATGCTTTCTGATGAAGTTGGATCCAAATCAGGACTGGTCGGCAATTGTGTATCCCCTGTTAAGGCGGAAATGTGGTAGTCGCAGGCCGGGGCAAGGGTTGCGAGGGAGATACCCTGGGGCGGCACCTGAGGGCATAGTCCAAAATTGACGATAGGGAGACATGCGGCATTGGCGTGAATACGGATGACGGTGTGCGGGAACGTGACATTTTGCGAGCAGAGGACGGTAGCGTTGGGTGACACGACGTAATCTCCGTCGGCCACGGATGGATCGGGAGAGACGTCAATGTACGTAACGGCCAGAGAGGGGACGCGAACGAAATCGGCACAGCACAGCTTGCTAGGCGCAGGATCAGAAGGCTCAACGGCATTAGGTAAGGCGAGTTGGACGACACCCGTGGCACAGTCAATAAGAGCTGAATGGGACGACAGAAAATCAAGTCCTAAGATGAGTTCATGCGGGCATTGCTCCAAAACGTAGAACAAAACAAAAGTATGGCGCCCAGCAACAGTGACGCGAGCAGTACACATCCCAGTGACAACTGGAGTTGCACCATCGGCTACACGGACCACAGCGATCGGAGCAGGAGTGAGCACCTTCTTTAGGCGAGCACGGAGGTTCGAGTTCATAATCGATACGTGAGCGCCAGTGTCGATGAGTGCTATAACAGGTGCGCCGTCGACATCTACTTTGAGCAGGTTGTGTCCAGGTAGTGTAAGCAGAGGAATTTCGGGTCGGGTCGTCAAGGCAGGCTCACCTCCAGGAGCTGCGCCCGTTAGTTTTCCGAGGAGCGGCAGGAGTAGAAGGGGGAAGGTGAGCGACGACGCAGAGGAGAGCGGGACAGGCGACTGGACGGCGAAGGGGAGCGGTGTGGTCTTGCGGGCGATGAGGGTGTAGCGGCGTCGTCTTCAAGGGGCGCAGGCTGGCGGGAACTACCAGGTGAACGTCGGATGTTGGGATAGGTCGGCCAAGGCTGTGAGTTCCAGGAACTGCGACAGTGGCGAGAAATATGGCCGACGCGTCCGCAGCAGAAACAGATGGGCCTGTCATCGGAGGTTCGCCATTCCGCCGAGTTCCGGTAACGAGGACGGGCGTACGAGTTGAGGGGCAGATCAGGTGGGGCGGGTGGAAGGTAGTCGGGTCTGTTCAGTGGGCAGAGTGTCTGGATTCCTGCGTTGGCGAGCTCCTGGCGTACAACGGTCTGGATGAGGGAAATCGTGTGTGAATCGTCGGGGGCACGAGCTTGCGCAGGGACCGTAGATGCAGCTTCAATTTCGCGACGGACGAGGCGTACAATATTCTCAGCTGCAGCAGGAGCAGGTGGTGGACGGATGTCCTCGCAAGTAGACGTCGCAACCGTGTTGGGAAGACGTGAAAAATGTGTCGTAATCCGACGATTTTTCGCTTCTTCAAAGCGTCGGCATTCATTAATGACGTCGTCCACTGTCGACGAGTTGCGGAAAACCAGGAGAGTGAACGCATCATCCGCGATTCTTTTGAGGATATGCGCAACCTTTTCAGCTTCGGCCATCCTGTCGTCAACTTTGCGGCAGAGCGCGAGTACATCTTGAATGTACGTGATGTAGGACTCTGTGCAGGTCTGAAGTCGGCACGCGAGTTCTTTCTGTGCAGCGCGACGGCGCCCAATGGGCTTGCCGAACAGATCAATGAGTTTTTGTTTGCACACGTCCCAACTCGCGATCTCTTGCTCGTGGTTGCAGAACCAAACTTTCGCCGTGCCCTCAAGGTAAAATAGAATATTGGCCAGCATGAGCGTCGGATCCCAGTTGTACAGTGCGCTCACCCGTTCGTAGAGCTGAAGCCAATCCTCGACGTCAATGTTGTCCGTGCCAGAAAATGTGCCTGGGTCACGCGGTTGTGTCAGGACGACGGTGCGGTTAGTAGCGGCTGGTTGCCGCCAAGGAGGTTAAAATAAAATTTGCTGGAGTGGAAAAGGCGCCCCTCAGCTGAAGCCGCGTGCCGCCATCTTGCCATAGGCAGAAAGCGCGCCTTCCGCAACGCATGCTGCAGCGGCCGCATAGATGTTCTAGCTGTTCTATGGCGTGGTGGCGTCCGGACGTTGTTGGATACATTGTGCGTTGCGTACGGCTGTATAAATCGAGCGAAAAGGTACTCTGGGATGAAGTTTCAGTTGTAAGCAGAACATTTCGAGCTCGATGAAAACTTCTCTATATGCAGGAACATATGCTGACAGCCCTCAATCTGTCTCTAATTTCACATCTGACGGTCATTCTTTTTTCCTAACCGGTTTCGTAAGGACTCAAATGTTCGAAGCACGTTGGGGCAGGCTGTTTGACGGGAAGTCTGGAAGCCAAAAGACGGCGATCGCATATGTTAGAGGCACTTTTCGCCAAATTGTTTCGACCGGACTAGGCTGCGACCTGGGAGTTCTTCGACTAGCTGGGCTTGACGCATTTGTAAAACACTTGCAAAACCCAGTGATACACATTCTTGTGCTTGATACCACTGGTGCGGAGCGCGAATAGGAAAATAACGCACCGCTTGCTATTCATTGAAATTATATAAATAGGCGAGATTTCGTTATCGGTTGCCCTGTTCGTGCTATAAAAAAAAGGGTAGCTCGCAACTATGAGGTTAAGTAACGTCATTTGGGCAATATACAAGGACCTGTTTTTTCTTACATTCGTGCATTTTTTCGTTATATTTGTATTTGCTTTATGCAGTGCAGCGATCGAGTAAAACCAGCAGGTCTGAACTGTGCAGTGCTCTTTCCAGCTGCAAATAAAGCGAACCGATCGCCCAGGGGTACTCCGACCGTTAGATGCGTTCAAATTGAAAAAAGTTGTTGAAGGTGTGACAGTTTGTATCACCTATACGGCAGCATTACGAAGAAATGCTTCATCTTTTCCAAGAAGAGATAAAACAGCTCAAGATGAAAATTCTGCAGCAGAAAAATTGCACACTAACCAAAAAGAGCGAGGCTCGATCCTCAAGCGATAATAAAGGAGATCAAGGATCAAAAGCTCATGTCTGAGTAGGGCAGGGCGATGTTCACTGCAGCCTTCCCCCATACATACAGCAACCCCTAGGGCACGAAAAGACCAGAAAGGCACGTATTCCATCCGAGCTGCGGGCGTTTGCGTTAACGCTGCACGTCTATTCTCCATCAGCTTACGAGTATGTACGCACGAAGTTTAATCGCGCACAGAACGGTGTACAGAAATACATCAAAGGAAATGCTGGCTTCACAGATGAGTCACTGTCTCGAAAAAGCTAGCCCAATGCCGCACAGAAACTCTACTGAACTTTGATTGTTGATGACAAATGAGAAAACATGTTGAGATTGTGGGCGACTAAACGGTTAGATATACGGACTTTGGGACTGGAATACGTGATGACAGACTATGCTCGTTGGCTTAAACTTGTGACTTATGCCACTTGGGCGTTTTTAATTGATTCATTGACAGGGTAAGAGAGAGCGGCCGAGCCTACGAAATAGTATCGAAAAAGCTTTATCTATTGAAATAGTGTCGACTGCAAGCTGAATGCCCTTGAAGCACGTCCATGCAAAGCCAAAACTATTCGTTTTGGAGATTTTGAGCTTGTCTTGAGAAAAGAGATGGCTTTCAAGCCTTGACGAATATATATCCTTCTCGATGAGCATATCGAGTGTGGTGCTTTGGACCCACATTTATATTCCGCTCAAAGAAAGTGGCCGAACTCCATATATGCATAAGACTCCGTCACATGACGAACGAAATAAACAGGAAAATGAATGCCGAGAAGTGGAGGTCTGCTCTTACGAGGATAATTATATAAAAAAAAAAAACAGTGATACAGGCCCTTCGGTGTGCATGCTTGCAAGGAAAACGCCAATAGAAACAGAATAAAACTGACCGCATTCTTATCTGCGATTTCGCTTCTTATTCTTGACAACTTCTCCCTTAATGTTCTCCATTATAACAATGAAAAACCACGGCGGAAAGACGCGGTCAGCGCGGCGGGCGCGCTTTGGCTCACGTTTCTTGCCTATGGCAAGATGGCCGCCGCGCGCGCGGCGTGGCTTCACTGCGGCCCGTTGGTAAGTATAGGCGGCCTCCACTCCAGCAATAGACCACCGTGGCGGGTGATGAGGGAGGGCTGTACTTTGTAATGTTTGTGACCTTTATTCTGCACTCAACGACCTCGATGGCGATATCGCAGTGCATGTGAAGTCTCAATCTTTTCACGTGTAAGCATTTTTTTTTCCTGATTTGTTTGAACTGGTTCTCAGCGTCGCACAGCTCTGTATTGCTCTTGGCGATGTGAATGTTGAACAAGTTGCGAACAGCTATGGTAACACCGCGGGTGGCCTCGGGTTTCTATGGAGCAAGGTCGTTAAAGAGTACTAAAAAGGTCGCGCCGTCCATTTGTCTCTGCCAACTTCACTTTACCACGTGACAGCGCAACGTTCCCATTTGAGTTCGCCATAGGTAACAAGGTAACATTTTTTTTTTATAAGAAAGTATAAAATTGTTCGCTTCCGAAGCTTACCGCCCGGCTTACCTTGTAGCGCACCTCCTATGGTGATTTTGCGTTACTGACGACGAGTTTCTCGTTGTTTTTACCAGCTTTCATTAAATCGGCTATTGATTAACTGCTAATCACTGAATTCTCATTTCCACTGTCTTATATACCGCCTAGCTAGCTTTCTTGACTTCAGGTAGTGGAGAAGCCTCGTGGAAGGTCAGGCCACCGGTACCTTAGCTTCTTTAAAAGGCCGATCGTCCTAAAGCCTTGTATTGGGGGTTCCTCGCGGGCCTCCTTGGCGGCTCGCTCTCAGCTGACGTACTTCTTTTTATTTATTCATTTCAACGTACGTACTATTCGAAGGGCTATCGGAGGGATGGGGAATGCAGGATACAAAGATTTGAAGGAAGTGAATACACGCTTACTAAAAGTTTTCTTACACCTGCTGAAGCTCGTTTTCTTTTTCTTTTTTTTACCGGTACCTTTTGTTGCGGCTTCTACGAACACCTACTTTGTCGTAAAACGAATTCAAGGTATACGAAAAGAGGGAAGAAAAGATTAAACAGACCGGCCGTTGTTTACGCAGACAAGTAGCACCTTTGCGGAACGGACAAAAGATCCTGACCGGGCTCTGCACTCGCGCTCTTTGTGTTATGCAACACATTGGCCGGTACGATAATATTTGCACTTCACTTCCTTATGCCCCACTGGTTCGCCAGAATTTCAGTCAACGCTTATCCTGTTATACCATACAGTGCTCGCAGTGTTCCGTGTCGAAATTCCGCAGCAAATAGTAAGAAGCAAGGTCATGCTTCTAGAGCCTCCGCGGCGCTGTTAAATCGCTTTCCGCATGAAGTCTATTTGAGGCCTGTAGGAAAGCGTGCTTATTATTTTAATAATACCTGCTAGCTTCGAAATGCACTTCGCGTTACAAAAAAAGAAAAGAAAAAAAGAAATGTCCAGATTGCCGCGACCCGTAAAGCAGGGTAATAACCCGAGGTTCCTGGAATCCGCGCTGAAAATTCATGGGGCGCCCTAGGCCACCGTGCTGCGTGCCGCGAATTCACACTCGCGTGAACTGCCATTCCGCCGCATGCACACTCTCCGAATTACATGGTCTCCGTCCTCCGCGAAGGCGTTGTGTAGGCGCAAGACGAATTAATTCGCTCGAAACCAGAGGCACTTGTTTGGCTTACACGTGCCAATCGTTTATTCGCGCCTGTCTAATACACCTGTTCCGAGACATAGAGATCAGTTGCCACTAACTCCTGGGAGAAGGATACACGTGGGACCGCTACGCGAACGCATGTTAGTTTGGCCTTTCAGAGACTTTGTCGGTGTATATTTCGAGTGACTCGCCTCCTACGCGAGCTTTCGACACCTTCTTCGGTGGGTTTTGAGCTTCATCCCGTGAATGGCCGAAGCCGAGGAGAGCGACTGGGCCAAGGCGGCGCATCTCTTCTTTTCGGGCGCTCGGTCGGGAGCGGCGGCGGCGGCTCGTCACTGGGCGGGTCCGTACACGGCACAGTTAATCAACCTTTTCGTGGCCGCGGGTCGCCTTCGGCCGGCCGCTGTCAGCCGCGGAATCTTGCCCGGGGGCCAATCGGCTCCCAGTCTCCCCGCGCATGCTTTGGCGAGAGCAAGAAACGCCGTCCATCAGAGGCGCTCCGGATTGCCGTCTGCGGCGCGGGAAAAAATTCGGGGGCGTCGAAAACAGGCGCCGTGATTGATTCCAGACTCGACCTGTCTTCCCGCTGGATCCCGCTCATGACGTGACGTGACGAGCTGACAAATTCGGCCGACATTTCGCGCACAGCGCTGCGAGTCCCGCCGCGGCCTGACGCATCCGCCGCCGGACGTCCACCGCGCACGACGCACACCACCCGTGCGACCGGGGGCCGTCCGAGGCGTCGAGCGTGCACTGTTGGCGTTACGCCTTCTCGCTCGGCGGCCCCCGGCCTTCGTCTGTACTGTCGCTCTCGCGCGGCACGAAGAGAGGCTGCAGAGATGGGTGGGAACACTGGCGTCAATTTGAGCCAACGCGATGAGCTGTTTAATAGCTTGCGCGACGGTACACGTGCGCTTATGCCGTGTCAGGCCGCTGTGATAAGGTTACGAGAACAACAACAAAAACTTGACTTATTTTCGCAGCAAAATTCTAAAGTCACCACGTACGCGCGCGCCTATTTTTTGTACAGGTGCGCGCTCCACTGACGACATGTTCTTGTTAAATTGAGGTTTCATAAACTGTGGTCCACTAAAGTCGAGCGTTTAAGCTCTCAAGCACGTTCTCTACAATAATTAGAGCATCTTCTGGCCTATACCGGTTGGCTGGCCAACACTGGGGAAAGGGGAGAAGGCTTCAGAGAAAGTACAACATGTAACGGCCTACAGAATCGACGCCCTCGTGGGCAAATCGTGCTCCTTTCACAATCGTTGTCTTCACGGTCTTCACTCATGTGGTAAGAGCGCTGACAGCACTTGGCTCCCTATGTCTTGCAGCGTGCGTTTCAGAGGGGACTAAGCAAGTCCTTAAGCAGTGGAGTAAACATGCCACAAAAGAAATTATCATTATTTTTAGCGTGTATACATGTGTGGAGGGGGCCATATAGGAGGCAATACATTATTCATGCAGGTGATTATCGAAACATATTTCATAGAGTATAGATAAATGATCAGATATCAGTTACTAAGTCTTAATTATTCACATTACGTCACGTGATGTAATAGCGGAATTGAAGCGGTTAGGTGCACGTATATACCTTTTACAAGCGATCCTTACACACACTCCTGGCAAAGTGCATTACGCACATTATCTTCACAGAGATTCTCATAAGCACTGTATGGAGTCACTCTGCATTTCGCCTACATAAATTTGTCTAAAACTTTGTCCGTTTGGCTTCAAACGATATGACCTTGCAAATTGTTTGTACTCAACAAAATGATGCGTTATATATGCGCAGCGATTAGCGACGACTCTGCTTGCACGCGGATTTTATTGCCTTGCACGTTCGGAAAAATGCGTCGACTCGCAAATTTAGACCAATAAAGTCCAATAAAGCCAGAGGAATGTTTCTATGCTTATTACTATGAAGTATACCCGCCGCCATCGTCTAGTGGTCATGGTGCTCGACTGCTGACCTGAAGGTCGCGGGGTCGAATCCCGGGCGCGGTGGCCGCATTTCGATGGAGGCGAAATGCTGGAGGCCCGTGTGCTTAGATTTAGGTGCGCGTTAAAGAACCCCAGGTGGTCGAAATTTTCGGAGCCCTCGACTACGGCGTCCTGCATAATCATATCGTGGTTCTGGGACGTAAAACACTAACAATTATTATTAATTACTATTAGTTGAACGATTTCAGTGCTCGAGTTAACTACTGTAATTTTAAGTGTTTGCCCATTCTGCTCTCCTCCGCGCTTCGTGCTGCTGCAGCGGGCGTTACGCATCCGTTTTTTCTTTCCCGTTTCAGGTGAAGTGCCAGGATTTCAACTTGACCAACAATCTCAAAAAACTGCGCTCTTACGATAAAGGCAGCTCCATCCGGATCGAGTACGTTCTCTACAACCGGTGCAGCCGTGGCAACATCCAGATCGAGGGCAAGAAAGTGACCGCCACCCCGGGACATTCTTTCAGTAAGTTGGACGGCCGTTTCACTCTCTTGGAAGTTCACCCGGCGCCCGGCAGAGGCCGGTGGTCATTGCGGTTCGCTCTCGGCCAATAGTGACAGAAAAATCACAGCATATCCACGGAGTGAATGATGATGAGTGGGCGAAGCTGCGGAGGTTCATCGGTAAACCGTGAATCTTCCGTGAATTCTGCCCAGTACATCATCACCGACGTGAGATCGGGCGCGTAGGAGAGGAGAAAGAGGGGGAAGCGTAGGAGAGGAGAGGGCGATACATATCACGTACTGTCGCAGCGCATTGTCTTTAGGGAGCCATCATGTGTGCACGCCCCCTCCGTTTTTAAGACTGGTTACACACTACTACGACGGGGACGAACGGGTGCCGCTATAAGGATCTTCGCCCCTAAAAACTCGGTCGTGGCGCTCAGGCACTGCTGCGCTGCTTCCCAACGGTCCGGGCTTGTCATTATTTCCGGCGATACGTAATGACGGTGTTTTTTATAGCGACGCTGTCTTAGTCTACCCTGTGTCGTCGTCGTCGTCGTAGTAGTAGTAGTAGTAGTAGTAGTAGTAGTAGTAGTAGTATAGGCGTCACGCAGGTCACGTGACCAGAGGGTGAGTGAATAAGGAAATAAATAAAACGAAGTGGTGATGATTATGGTCTAAATGATGATGACGATGATACTTTCGGCGCAAAATACCGGGAAAGCGGTTCGAGCTTTAATTAATTACAATAATTAGAGTTTTACTTTAATTGTAATAAACCACTCGCCCGCTTACAGCTTCGCTGTTCTACGTTTTTCACGGCGTGAAACTGGCTGGATTCTTTGTTCAGTATTTGGTTTGTAAAAAGTCTATTTTCGCGAGCTTTACGTGACACATCCATTCGTATTTCAAAGGTACAGAGTTTTACTGTAAGACTGATCTGTATACATACACTATATAAATATGAGCTTTTTTATTCTTTAAGTGGCTGCAAAATTGTGCTACAGTTCGCCTTTAACATCTCGCCGTTTGCCTTAGGTGTCTTGACTCGCTGTCGCCAGGCGTCCCCCAAGGGCAGGACGAGATTACGCTGCGGCCTCTCGGCGTCTCGGCTGCATACACGCGCGCGGGCAGGTGCGCTCATTCAGATAACACGTGTGCGCGGACAACATAAACTTTCCATTCAGCCTAATCAAGTGTGTTACCGCGATCTGCATGGGCGACTATCTGCATGAAGGTTTGCTCACGCAAGAATGAGATAAGGATGAACAGTCTTTCGTTTTACTAGCTGCGGAAGTTCGCAGGGTTGCCAGAAAATGAGAAGGAAAAAAAAAGGTAGCGTGAAAGAAAAGCTGGCTGGAGGCGATAAGGCTCATTTAGACGTCACGATATAATTGTTTGTCCTTCCGTCTAGCCCCTTTATCCGTCGCTCTTAAATATGGGACAGATTCGGCGGAGCATCACAACGTGCGGCGAAGTTGCATCGCGTGGTGCTAGGAGGGGTGTTCGATAGCATACGATGCGAGTGCATATACTTCAGCGTCGTATCTCTTGTTGTCAAGCTGCGCGATTTGCTTTTGTGGAAATGCAGCCCGCATATGCGACCTGATTAGACGATGCGCGCGCGCGGAACAATATTATTGTCTGCGTAGTCTACACAAAAACAAAAACACCGGAAGCTGGATTCTCGATGACCGACTTAATCTGCGTTCTTCTCTACGCTATACGGGCGTGAAATAATAGACAGTTATAGTTTAGCGGGCTTAACGGAATAGCGGGCTTACCGGAATAGCGGGACCGAAATGCGCATGCGCAGTGCCGTACGTGACCCGTAGCGTTTACCGTACGCACGCTATTTTTCAGATTTAGCGTTAGCGTGTTTGCGTGGAGTGTACGTAAAACATGGCGGCGCTTTTCGACACCCGCTTCGAACTGAATTTAGCGTTGATGTGGACGGATCCACTTCTTTCGTAGCAAACGATTGTGCGAAATTGCTTCGCTTGCCTTCAGGTAGCTTCGACGACACCGTATTACGGATAACTTAGCGTAGTTTTTGAGATCGCTTCCCATTTCGAACGTCCCTAGGCCTATCTAGAAGATCGGTGTAAACAAGTCTGTAACATGAAAATTTTCGCTTTTGGTGCTTAGTTCATATTTATTTACTTTTATTTTCACTAAAAAAAGGAGTAATATTGCTGCGTGCGGGGATACAGGCAAGCATTCTTGGTTTTGTTCTTTTCACTTTTTTTTTTAACGCATTCACCCTTCGCTAGGTGGCGTCACCGTCCCGGCTTGGACACGTAAACGCTACCCCGCTAAACTAAAACACGCTTTCCGCAACCAACGTTTGCGGCACGGTAACGCTATTCCCTTAACCCCCGCTATCACGCTAACGCTAAACTATAACTGTCTATTATAACAGTAAACAGATTCGATCCTATCGAGTTGGCTTTGCGAAGTTCCGCACAATAAATCTGTTGATACTGTTGAGCACTTTTGCGTGCGCTCGCTGATACTTTATACGCTCGTCCACACATGTGCAGTGCCGCAAAAACGGCAGTAGCGAACTGGGCGTTCTGGTCAACGCAAGAAAGGACACCGTATATAGGACAATGAGACACTAGAAAACGCAAAGCAACAAGCGCATCTGTGGATACTAGAACAGATAATCTTTCAAAACTTTTCATTGAATAAGAGAACGTGGTAACAGAATAAAGTCTGGGAACGATTTCGGTGAAGATGGGGGCTCCGCGTACAGGCATTGAATCAATACTTTCTATATTTCTTTATTTTTTATTTTATTGCACTGTAAGGTAGCAATTGTGAAACGCTGAAGACGCATCGAGTTTCCAAGAAGTGATACGGTGACTCCACTGGATCCACATAAATACTTGACGTCGTATTTCGAGTACGTGTTGAAGAGTTATCGAGAAGAAGAGCTTTTGGAACATGCGAACAATTTTTTTTTTTTTTGTCCTACAGAGCTTGGAAAGCGAAACATCGTCTTTTTTTTTTTTTCATATCGCAATTTACAGGCGTGAAAGTGAATGGATCCCTGAAAACGTGTCGCCTTTTTTTTTTTTTTAGTCGCTGCACTACACGTACATCGGCTGGATGCTGCGGGTGCATGCACCTGGGTCCGGCTGTCGAGCCGGGCCGGCAGGTGTGAGGAGGGGCCAGCGTATAGGCTGTAGCGAGATACGCTCTCCGACGATATCTCCTCCATCTCTTACGTCTCGCAAGGAGGTACAAGTGGTGCTCGATATAAAAACTGTATTGACAGCACGTAATGATACGATTGTTGTCGTGGGTCAAGGTGACGTCTCGCAATCGGCGCTGATACCAGGATCCCAGGTCTTTTGTGCTCGTTCACGTGGTAACAGTTTCGTAAAGATAGCGTGGATAGGGACACTGTGCTCAGGGTAACCTCGCATCAGTCTGCCCCTTTACCGCGCACCGCCACATACGAGGCTGTGAGCATTCAGCTAAGCAGCGCGCTTTCTGATCCTGTACATGAAAGTAGGAGAAGGACGAAAAGGAAAGAATTGCAGGAGGGTCAACCAGACGCGCGTTCGGTTTGTTACCCTACACTGGGGGGAGGATGAAGGGATTAAAAGAAAGAAGGAAGAGGGAAGAAAGCACTGTCGGGGTACATGTGCGCGCGTACACACATGAAGAGGGGGACAAGAGAGGGGAACGCTAACCTTGCTTGTCCCTCTCCTACTTCTTTCTATACATGTATTTTTTTTCCACCAAGTGATTATAATCTTGCGGTCTGTTCGAGCCGTTTTTGTTCATACCCTGTAAGAAAAAGAAGGAAAAAAATGTGACTGATGAACCCGACATTAAGCAGAGCAGAGACTAGAGATCTCATTCTCGCTCTGGTGGTCGGTAAGAATCGCCGAAAGGCTAGATGCCATAACGAAGCGTGTAGGAGAGCCCCGGTGAAGGTGATTAGGGAAAGGGAGGGAAGAGGGGCTGCTCCGACATCTAGCGAGTCATACCGTAGATTCAGCGCGGTATGTGGCCTTGTTTTTAAAGAGGCGATCGGGAATTACGGATAAATCGGGCGTTGCTCGGCCGTCTCTACGCGCTGAACGTGCACTTCTGCGTCGAAGAACGTCAGCGTCTATCGAGAGATGATTGAGCTGCGGGCTCTTCTGTCGACTGCGTGCGCGGTGCAACCGCGTCGTGCATCGATTCGCACCTCTCAAAAGTTGCGTGATTTCTGTTGCGACGCGCTACGTGCGAGAGTGTCGTAAATGTGGAGATCGGCCGGATTTCTAACCGCCGCGCCGAAAAGTTGTTTCCAAAATATCTCGCATTCCTCGGGCGTCTATCGTGCTTGCAGCGCAGCAAATGAAAATTGGTCCACATTTGAGAAGAGTGCCTTCACATTAGCTTATGACCCAAAGTAACCGGTTAGTTAACTGGTTACACTAGTTTTCCATAGACCGCTTGGGCGCCAAGTTGCTTGCTCATACACCGGTACTATATAAAGGGCAGATTTTTGAAAATAAATGGTTCTGCCTAAGTACAGCAGACATGCTGATTTTATTTATTGATTGATTTATTCGGCGCGCGAAAAAACGAGCATCGGAAGTAAATAATAAACTGAGGTTTTATTAAGCGTCCACATTTTACAGGCATATGTGGTTTTGTTTGTTCTTAGTGAGAAAACAGGAGAAAATAATGAGAGTTCATGTATCCCTGTCGCGCTCTCTCATTTTATTTTGGTGGCTTAAACGTCTACTCGCTGTTCTGTTACATCGATGCGGATGTGTAGTAGACTCATGTATCTTTACGTGACCATTTAGTAGAAGCTGAGGAAAAGAGGCCTGTGTATGAGGAATACGGCATCTCCTAGTATCTACTCCACATAGCGCGGCTCTACTGCAGTACCCCAGTGCTATGTGGCGTAGTGTGCTCAAGAAGAAAAGATTTCTGAAGGTGTGTGTCAGTGCTGCTGCAGTTACTGCCTCTGATGAACACTGTCATAGAGCAATATGCAACCACTTATGCCTTCGTCGCTTACCTCGATTTGGCGGGCTATTCTGCAACGTCTTCCTCGTAAAAGTTCTCACTCTTTAGCTGCAGTTCAACGAAGAAGGCAGAAAGAACAGTCTCAAATATTTCTGAGTCCGCGTACGAACTCCTGAGGTGTTTTCGAGTGCCATTTGAGGCGGTGGTTTGTTGCGCAAGAACGAATGGCAGTGTAGGTTCGAGCGGCTTGTGAGACATGCTCTCTGATATCTCCTCTATCTCTTACGTCTCACAAGGAACAAGTGGTACTTGACAACAAAACTGTATGGATAGCACTTAATGAGAAGTTTCGCCATCTGCTACAGCAATTTCTTCACCGGCTCAGGGGCAATGTATGGCGTCGCACTACTAAGCTCGATGTCACAGGTACGATCCCAGCTGCATATTGGCTGCATATCGATGAGGGCGACATGCAAGAATCACGCCCGTGTACTCAGATTTATGTGTTGCGCGTTGTAATACATTCTCGGGTTGTCAAAATTCGAGAGAGAGAGAGAGAGAGAGAGAGAGAGAGAAAATACATTTGGTCCGGAGGGAAGAGTATGAGATGTTTACACATCCAACTCATGGCTAGTCCCATGTCGGGACGGGGAGGCCGAGCCTCTCCGCCCTCTCATGGGCCTTCCGGACAGCCAGGAGCTGGACGTCGTAGCTGGGGTCGTCGATAGCAGCGGTCCACCAGGCTTCTTGACTGTAGTCCTGCAACGCAGGGCATCGCCACAGCATGTGTTTCAATGAGCTAACGTCACCGCAGTCTGGGCATGTTGGATCTATCTCCGCATGCATCCTACTCATGAAGCTGCTTGAAGGATACAGATTGTGCTCTACCAAGTTTGTGGTGAGGGTATGAAAACAGCCGTCTAATCCTGTCAAAATTCGAGTTGTCGGAATTCATCCGGAGTCAGGGCGTGCCTCAGGAACATATCGCGGGTATGGCACGGAATACTTGAGGATTTTAATTCAGATTCTGTATTTTTTTAATGCGGGATTCTGGAAGCACGGCTTCTGTCTTTCAAGCGCGAGCTTATGCTGATTTTTGGCGTGATCAGATTCGACACGCGCTTCTCTTGTGCATCTACCGGTGGTATGCTCTGCTGCCGTGTTGTTCGGCATTGGTCGTTGCACCATTTAGCAGTGCCTGTCGACTGGCGACAGACATTAAGTTCGGCGTATTGGAAATGGTTGAGAGTTAAAAAAAAAGGGGGGGGGGGGGAGCAACCTTTTTTGCCACTACTGCAAAACAGCTGTATTATAGTTTGTAAGCACGCAATGTTGCTTAGCTTTCGCACAGTCGCTGTGGCAACTTTCCGCACGAGACGCTGTCTGCTGCTGATACACGTACAGGCTCGTGTGCGTAGATCGGGCGCGAGCCGTGGTGTTGCGACATCGCCCCCAGACGGCGCGAGGGCAAAAGCTCACGCGCCCGCTCGCTGACACCCGATTCGGTTACGCAGCCAGCAGGCGTAAACGAGCTCGCCGTGTCAAAGGTGTGCGCGGAGTGCTCCATTCGCACGTGCCGCGCAGGAAGTTTGGCAGACGCGTGCCACTCGTGTTTCGAAAGCGAGCCTTGCTCAGGAGTATGCCGCCACCCGGGATTTAAAATAAAATAAATCCTCTCTGGCTCTTCATTGTGTGCGTCAAACGAGAGAAAAAAAAAGGCTGTTTTGGTATAGTGCGCAGTCTGTCGAGGTCGCGCTGACCTTGCGCGCAGTTTAAAGCGAGCGCATTGCCCCACCAAGTGCTGCTACACGAAATTGGCGCTGAGGAGTACGTCTGGGCAACAACCGCGTACGCGTACACCAGACCGACACAGCCGCCGTGAGCCTCTCTAGCGCCATTCTGGAAGATCTTGCCAGCTTCCAGACAAGTTTGTTTTTCCCCCTGTCGAGGCCCTCCGGCCCCTAGCTCGGCGACAAAAAGACATTGTGTTTGTTGATGTTTTTTTTCTGCCGCACGAGGAATAACAGCTTCGTATGGAAAGAACGTGCAGAATTCGTCGCAGTAGGGGAAAAAAGAACTGCGCTACCCTTCCGCTTATCCTCATACTGAAACAGTGTGCGCGTGCTCTGCGCGAACACAACAAGGCAACAAGCGTTGCACGAATGCATATCGACGGCTTCAGCCGCGCAAGTGGTATCACTCACGCGCAAAATGAACGAGTGCGCTGTAAACATATCTAGCGCTTACATTAGGGCCTATCTGTCAAATATTCGCGGCCGTCGCAAGCCTCGCGCTGCGCGCCGCCCTTGACCTGTACGCTGCGACCAAGGCAAGGCCCCTCGCTCTTGCGCATGCCGGTGTTCGTATCGCCCGATGCGGGAGACGGGAGCCTGTCAGGCTCCGGAATCAGGCATAACAGCAGCATCGGTTTGCTCAAAGTATTTTGTGCTGATTGTTTATTTTATAGTGCGTTTTTCGCGAAGCGAACCAGTCATGGCACTGAGGCTCCATATCTGACCTTCGTCTTTACCCGCGTATATTACGTCTATATATAGTACTTTTTTTTTTTTTCTGTCGCGTGCACCAGAAAATGTAAGACAAGCATAGACACAGAAGCTGGCAACGTCAGGCGTGAATAATCGTTCCTTCCCGGTGCTTTATCAACGTCTTTACGCGGAGGCCTGTTTGAATTGCCCCTCTCTTTAAAAACCTATCATCTCAATCAAGCTTGTCAGCGCCGAAGAACGCCTATAGTCAGGCGGCGCGTATAGTGCCTGCTCCTGTGCCGCCTAGCAGAGGTGTCGGCTGTGCACGTGAAACAGAGAAAGGCGCTCAGGACAATATTAAGACGGCGTGCGTGCTATACCCTGCTCGATCTTCAGAGCTGCCACCGGTAAACAGCTCGCCTGCTGAATCTGAACACGCGGAATTCTTAATCTCTCGCAAATCTTTTGTTACGTCCTCGCCCCCAACCCCTCGCAGGTGTAGCCGTATCAACGAAGCGCCTGCTTATACGTAGAGATAGAAGAGGAGAGGGATGGATGCACTTGAACTTGCACGCTGCGGCTCTGACCTACAAACCACCTTTCTGTTTTTTAATGCCCGTGAAAGGAAGAAGCAAAATATCGTATCGGTGGCAAAAGCCTGACTCTGCGGTTATATGCGTTGCGAGTTGTTTATTGGTGAGATATCTGGGGCCCGCGGCGATAACTCGGCATTTTGTAGCCTCGTGCGCGTGCTGTTTGTTTGCGCGTTAGATGGTTTTGAGCTCGCCGTCGGGCCATATATGTATTTATAACACCCGCTGTGAATGTCGTCTTGCTCCTGGCGATGCGTCGCGTCGAGCTTGCAACGTTTGCAGACGGTGACATGGGGAGAAGCCGCTTGCGGCTGCATGGCGCTTGCAATCGGGCAGGCCTCGTTGCGCACGGAGCACACAACTGTGCCGCTGAGGAACTTAGTTTGTGGCAGCCCGCCAGGGGCGCACTCGATTCACCGTGCATGCGCAGCCGCGGGGTGCTGTTAAACGAGATTAGCGCTGTATTACTGCCGTCAGCATATCTTCCGCGCTTCCACGCACGTGCATGCTACATGCAGTCGCAATGGCGTTCGGTTGCGGGCCTTTCCCCCTTCAGCCAGTGTTATATAGTAGGTGTACACACTCGTGTTCTCGTTCTGCGCGTTCTTGCGAGATAGACGTGCAAGCTGCCTCAAGCTCTGGCGCTTTCTCGAGGACCTCAGTTCCGCCTGCTGCCTGCGAGGAAGTCCCGGTTCGACGCCATGCATGTGACGTTGCTGAAATTTAGATACGCAGCCTGCCGTTCTTTTTATTGACCTTGTCACGTCGCTACTATTTCGGCCACGCACCGAACCCTTGGTGCACCGAAACACGGCTTTGTGGCAGAAGAATGCCATAGCCCCTGTGCCACTAGGTGATTGGTGCGTCTGCGTCAAATGTGCGTGCGTGTTCATATATTTCGGTTTATGTATGTGTTACGTAGCTGTGAGTTTTCTTTCTTTCCTTTTCAATGCCTGCCTGGGCGTCCTTTCAAAAAATTGGGGGACACTTAAGCTTCGCCTATAAGAGTTGAACGCGATAGCGATATCCTGCCCCTGGTGCGTACTTCGACCACTTAGTGCATACTTCTTATTGTATGTTGTTACTCGAGAAGTTCAGATTGCGCATTACTGCATGAGTAATTGATAAAGTACAAAGCGGTCGCATAGCCGCAAGACGCCGAGCTTTGGTGTCTGACTTCCCTGCCTCCGTCTTGCGTGGTCGCCCTCGTTGTCTTGCGCCACTTGACACTGACGCCCCACCAAAACTCGCCGATGAGCAAGACACCGCAGTGTGGTTGGTGCTTGTAGACGAATCCATCACAAGCGTGTCAAGAGCCCGGTGGCGTGAGAGGTCTGTGCGCATGACGTTTTTTTTCTTTTTTTTCCAAGTATCAGTGCACCCACTACGTGTGTGTAACAGTATGCGCGCACTGAGGTGTGTGCCTTATGTAATGGGTAGCATGCTTTAAACCAGGAGCAATTATGCGCGAGAAACTTCTTCGAAGTTGCGATGCACCCACTACGTGGAATACGCGTAGTATGTGAGTGCCTTTTGTAACGGGTGGCTGGCTTTAAACCACCAAGACCTTATGATATTCACATCGGGTGACGCCCGATGGCAATGTACGCTTGTACCACGCAATATTACTGTGCTATTACATCTCGTACTGTGACACCTGTATACAGGACGGGTATGTTTGTGAAGCATGAAAGTTACTTTCAGTGCTGTTCCAAGCAGAGGCGTGGCTGTGTGGTAGAACACCTGCTTGTCACGCAGACGGCCTGGGTTCGATTCTCATTCGGACCCAACGATATTATTATTTTATTTTATTTGCAGCTTTCTCGATTTTTCGGTCACGGACAAGGTGATTTTTCGCTCACAACCAACGACACCGGAATTTCTGCGAAACGAGCTCTTTAACGTTATCGCGTTAATATACCTAATCGCGCGGCAGTCGCTCGCTCGTATCCGATCAGACCCGACACAAGAAAGAGGCGAATGATATGATTACGATGCTACAATGAGCGCCAGTAATACATCCATTGTATCAAGGATAGTGGCGTTCATACAAGCGCATCACCGAATCGAAAACTAGAAACGGTGTTGCGATCACGATAATAGCAGCAAGGTTACGACCCCAAGTAGTCATGTATAATTTACCGCACTCCTGCTACTGGCCGTTGCCCTTTATTTCCCGCTAAACTGAGCGGGCTGTACATCAGTGGGCATGCCGAAAATCTGTTCAAGGAGTATGTTTGTAAACAATGAAAGGTGCAGCACTCGTCAGTCTGAATGACGTTTGTCTAGAGTGGTCACCTGGGGCTATCCCCCTTCTTTCTCAAAAGTAAAAAGACAGAGGCCGTCGCCGCAGTGGGACAATTCATGGTCATTACGCGCGCTTTAGAACCATACGCTATGCATGACAAACATTCGCAGAACCTCCGCAGACAGCCACTGTAGACAAATGTGATTCAGATTTATACGTAGATGTGCCGGTGGTACTGTATTACCATGAACTTCCACGCATGATCGCTCCTAAAAGCGGTCATTACACGAAAGCCCTCACTTATACGTATCCGGGGCGAAGATGCGGTTTACTGAAGAACGGTCAGCACAGGCAACGCTGCAGCAAGTCGCAAAAGCACGCGCCTGTAGAAGGACTCGGAACCGAGACCATCGCTAAGGCAGTTGCTTCATACTCAGGAAAACACGGCCGTGTCTGCTTTCTCACCGACGTTCACAAAAACAGAGCCGAAGATAATGTGGAGCGTGAAGACCCAACTTGACGAAAACAAGCCCCAATGCACGCGTGCGCGCGAGCTGTTTGCCTTTCGTCAGGTTTGTTTGCGCAGCACGCCAGGTTCCATCCATGTGATTTCCTCGTTACACCAGCCTACGTCCGCTCTTTCACCTCGCCAGTTCTTGCCGCGAGGCGACCGCTCAAGCACTGGAAATTTTTCAGAGCGATTGCGCAAAGAACAAACAGTGCTGAAATGGCGCCTTTCACGAGTGACGAGTGTGTGCAGCTACTCTGGGTCTAAAAGAATTTCCCAAGCTTCAGCCAGCCATGGTGGATAGGACTTTTGCTTCGTTTGGCTGAACTGGGCGTATACATCTATACCGCGTGATTTTCTGGCATCTACGGCGTCAATAATATTCTTTCATGTATGCGCGGGTAATGGAGTTGCTGGATTCTTAATGGAACATGGCGTCCTACCGCGCGACGTCCGTATGTATAACAGGCCCGATTTGCATGTGGCCGCGGCATGCGAGCGTCGCAGCAACCGTCGCGAAGCGTATAAGATGGCATCGAGCTATAAGCCGGCATCTCTGTATCAGAGTGCGCTTCGGTGCGGCGAAGGCCGATTAGGAATTCTCGCGGGTGCGTAGGTATATTTAAACGGGCGCGGAGCCAGAGCTCCCGTGGGCCCTCTCGGAATCAAAGCGGCAGCCGGTTTGTAATTGCCCGCTGCAGGAATTGCGGCGTCCACCGCCCAACGTCTGCTGTCCCTTCTCTCGTGCAGGCAAACTGGTGCTGTCGTCGGTCGGCATGGGTTCCAAGCTCACCATTGGTTCCAACAGCACCTTCCTATGTTTCAACAAGGGCGGCAGGCTCGTCAACAAGGTAAGACCTGTCACTCGGGGCTCTATTAAGACATCTCGCCGAGCCCGCCCCCTTTATTAGGGCTCATTAAGGCGCCGCTATTAGGCTAAATACTTGGCCTGGGTCAACCCTGCTGGCCGGCCCCCACGGCACTCGAGCGCTGGGCGCCACTTACGCGTAACAAACGACGTCGGCTTCGTCACCGCGGCCTCCCTGTGCGGGAGAAAGGAAGAGAAGAAGAAATTGCGCGCCTCTAGATTTACTGCCGCATCTTTTTTCCCGTATCCCATGGCGCGGAGGCAGCGCGTTTCCGCCGGCAGAAATGCCAGACGCATGGGGGCGCCAATCGTGAGCTCATTGTTGGAAAACGAACGGCCGGCCAACAGGCGGCAATTTGCGAAATCGAAGGGGACGACGTCTTCGTTAGGGCCACACGAGTGCGTGCGCGCCGAACGAGTTTCACGGTAGCTGTCCGTAATGGCCGCCCAGGGCCCGCAGATTTACTCGCTGTCCCGGTAGCTGCTTTGAGCTTGCGCGCGCTTGGTGCCGGTGGTGTACGCACGCAGGGGAGCGGCGGTCACGTGGGCTTCTCGGAAAGTTGGCCGTTACTCTTGCGTGTCACTCCACCGCGCAGCGCTGTACTCATGGGTGGCACGTTTCCCACTGAGGACTCCGGGTGAAACCATCGCGAGCCAGGGCATTCCCTCGTTTTCCTCACAGCCGCGCGTACGCCACTCTGCTTGAACGCGCGTTGCTCCAGAAGTATTTATTTGCCGCTACACTGCTTGCTTATGTGGTGGCTGTACCGCCATGTATTCTGTGGGCAAGCTCAACTGGTTTAAGTACCTGCGGACTGAGCTGGGCCGCACGTCGAGCATTAAGCCCGATTGAGAAATTGGTGAATGTTTTGAAATTCTGCTATTATTGCAGCCACAAGCGTTGTTCTGGCGAGAAAGATTGAGTGCATTGGAAAGAAATCCTCGAAAAACACGATTGTCAAGCTGGCGTTAAATCCTCTTGACTCTTCCTCACACTAGCGGTGTCAATGTTCGAGGATGTCATCAATGGACAAGAGACCTAGATGGTCTTTTCAAGGTATAACACAACGCCAAAGCGGTGTCAACGTGCAAAGGTGCCATAATCAGGTGGACAAGGGAACGAAATTGTGTTTCCAAAGTAGCTAACGCAACGCCAAAGTATATAACCAAACGAGTAACCGTGTGACCTATTAAACGTCGAGTGGGCCACTTTTTCGAAGAGAAGCACGCTTACAGCGTGCAGGAAGAGTCGCGGAGGCAGGAACACCCTCGGCGTGCCTTTCTCCATATTGCTTTTTTTCTTTTTTTTTCGCTGTTATCAAGAGCCGGATAAGCAACAGAACGCCCTATATCGTCACCTTGCTGGCTTTAAGAGCACGTTTAGCCGCAACAAAATTTATTGGTCGTTCAGGTAACGCAGATCGAATAAATCGCTTATACGCAGTGCACGCGTTTCTTTCTCTCTCTTTTTTTTTTAATGTTGCGCCGCGAACATGATCCTCGTGTGAAGATTATTCGTTTTCGCTGAGCGCTCGACTTTCCGAGCATCACGGAGGTTTAAAAAACGTGCTCCTCCGCTTCTTTTCCTTCCTCCCTTCTCGAACCCCGCGTGTTTCGACAACATTTCATTCTCCTCGCCAGTATACATCCTGCGCTTTCTGCACTTTTTTGCATCTCTGCGCCGCTGCCCTTCTCTTCGTCGGAGGCCCTCCCGGGAGTTCCGTGCCGCAGATTGCGTTTGGTTGGCTGCTTGTTTGGCGCCGCGGCTAGCACCGCGCGATATTGGCCGGACAGCCAAGTAAACACAAGCGCCACCAGCCGAGAAACTACCGCCCGATTCGTGGCCCTGGCGCCGCGGCTTCACTGTGGTTAGCCGCTGCCTCACGTGACGTGCGCTCTCCGGCCTAAAAGATAAATGCCGCGCTATTTGAGGCAGTTTCGCGCTTCGCATCCGCGTTTTCTCCGTCGCTGCTCACGCATGTCCGCCGCGATGAGAATCATCCCTCTTTGCCGATATCCCGCTTGCTTTTCGTGCTTTCTTTTCGGTCATCGTGGCAGGGTGCCTCCCGTGATCACCTCTCTCCTTGGGGCTTTTTTTTATCTTTCTTTTGCATTCGCCCAGTGGGTCGTTTTGCCTGCGCCGCTGAGATCATTTTTCCAAACTTTCGATGCATTAATACCACCATTTTTTTTATTTCTTCTCCTTCACGCTCCTTTTCACCCGATAACGCGAACAGAAAAATCCTGCCGTGGAAGCGAGGGGAATGGAGTCCAATTACCCGCACTTGAATGAACGCCGCCGAATTCACGTATATCTTGTGGTCTTCGAATTATGCCACGATCCTATCCGTTTCGATCCCTTTAGAAAGGGAAAGTGCGTCGACTTCGTAACGCGAGTTATAGGC